>NC_133617.1:528681148-528981148 GCF_048593235.1 Sminthopsis crassicaudata | reverse complement strand
TGTCATTCTAACAAATAAGTATAGTGTAACAAAGCAAAGTTACATGTTGATTGTAACTGATAATGACATCTTCTGCATAATATATTACTTCTCTTTTCCATGAAGTGGAAGGAGTGCTCCATCATTAGTTTTCTAGAGTTGTGGTCATCACCGCATTGATCAGAGTTTTTAAGTCTTAAAAAGTTGTTTTCTTGGGGCACCTAGTTGGTGTAGGGGATAAAGCACTAGCCCTCACATCAGGAGAACCTGAGTTCAAATTTGGCCTCAGACACTTAATACTTTCTAGCTATGTGGCCCTAGGCAAGTCATTTAACCCCAATTGCCTCAGTTAAACACACACACACAAAAGTTGTCTTCTTTTATTGTATTGTAGTTATGCATCATTTCATATTGGTCTTCTAGGTTTCTCTCAATTCATACTTTTCATAATTTCTTATGGCATACCATACTACTGAATTTATATATTATAATTTGTGTAAGTATTTAATATTTAATAGTCACTTCCAGTTTTTTGCTACAAAAGAAAGTTCAACTACAAATATATTTTTTACATATATCTTTGTTTTCTTTAGGAATATATCCTGGTAGTTGTATTACTGCCCCAAAGAATAAGCACAATTTGATGATATTTTCTGTACAGTTCCATATTGTTTCCCAGAATGGTTGAACTAATTCATAACTCAAACAAAAATGCTTTAGTATATCTGTTCTCTTCAACAATTGTCATTTTCTTTTTTGTCCTTCCTTGAAATTTATAGATGTGACAATTTTAATTTATAATTCATATATTCATAATTATTTAGAGCATTTTATAGGGTTGCTGATAGCTTGCATTTCTTCTTTTGAAAACTACTTGAACATATCCCATTTGTCTATTGGGATATAGGTATTTTTCTTATATATTTATATCAATTTCCTAAATAGCTAAGATATGTGAGATATTTATTAGAGAAATTTGCTGCAAAGATATTTTCTCCCAAGTCACTCATTCATTCTAATTCTAACTACATTTATTGTGTTTGTGCTGAAAATTAAAGTTTTGAGACCAGCTATAAACTTTACCTAATTGTTGGCACTATAATGTGTGCTCTTTGTCTAATGACCAGTGGACACATAAATGGAAGAACTAAATTGTGTGATTCATGACATTTTTACTACAAATTAAACCAGAATTTACAAGGAAACTTGTAGGTTAATAAAAAAAAAATGGGGTAATTTACTTTGCAGAGACAAATAAAAGGATTTTTCAAAGTGGTTTTGTCATGCATCCAAAGGCAGCAGTAAATATCATTTAATGAGGCAATCATTCATCATATATTGCAGTACACATGGTAAATATTTGCAAAAAGATCACAGTGAAAATAGCCTCAATCCTTTTTTTCTTTTTGCAGACCTGGGGATATAGGAATGTAGAACCCAACATATACTGTTAGATTCAATTGATATATTGGTTAGTTATGCTGAATGGCAATTTTCTTTCTTTCTTTTTTACTCTTTGATATAAGGGATGGCTCATTTGATGGGAAAGGGACATATTTAGAAATAGAAACAATATAAAAACAAAAGTTACCGGTAAGAGTCAAAAAACTGATAACTGAAGATTGCATGATAATGTCCACATTGAAAAGGTATAGAAATTCCATGAATAACCTTCCAGATTATACTTCAGGACTACAATATTTCATTAACATTTGGGAATGGACAAGGATAGTGGAAGGGATATTGAAAAAGATAGTTTAGGACTTGCAATTCAGTCTTATGGAGAAGCCTTGTCCATTCACAAAAACTCCAGCAGATAGCTGAAAGCTCCCCCCTTCAAGTATCAGACAAAAAAATCAAAAAAGGAGGCAGTACTTCCATATATTTGCGCATATCACACACACATACACTCACCAACAACTGAAGAAGGCAAAAATTAGTGAAAGGGACACTATTGCTAGCTCAGATAAATGCAAATAAGTGGAACCTGGAAAGAAGGCTGTGCTAATAATTAAAAATAAGTGATTTATAATTGTGCTAGAGGAAATAACCCAAATTCTAGAAATCACTGAGAATTCTCACAAATCCTTCGAACAGAGAAGTTACAAGTCAGCACCAGCTTCAATAATTGGGTATTTGAAGCCTGCCTCTGGCCCTGGGCTCTCGAAGTGGAAAAAGGGCACAGATCTACCTTTGATAAATCTCTTGGTAGTGAGAACAGTCCATCCTATACTGTGGGAAACAGAGATAAGTCAGCATTGGGTACCAGTGAGAACAGGGCCGCCAGCTAGGTGATTCTGTGGGGAGAGTGTTGGGCCTGGAGTCAGGAAGATTGGTCTTGTAAGTTCAAATCTGACCTCAGATACTATGTGACTGTGGATAAGTCAACCCTATTTGCCTCAGTTTCCTCATCTTGACAAGGAAATGCCAAACCACTCCACTTTTTTGCCAAGAAAACAACAAATGGTCACAAAGAGTCAGACATAACTGAAAAACAACTGAACAAAATGTATTGGGAGAGGGAAGAGACTAGTGACAGAGGAACAATTTGGAAGTCTAATTCTTAAAAGAGGTGATAATGGTCTGTACTAAGGGATGACCATATTAGTGGATGCTGAAATATAATAGAAATTTGTGGCCAAATAATAGACAATGAGAAAATCAAAAGACATTTTTCCTCATCAGGATGCTGGTTGGGTTTAGACTATTGTAATAGAATTTTAATTGAATTTATATTAATGTTAAACCTCTATTTTCCACAAGATGGAGCTCTTTTCTAGCTAGCAAGGCCCACTTACTCCTATTATAAGTATAGGCAGGGATTATTAACTTGTGGGAGAGGCTGGGTGGCGGGGGTACCATAGATGAATCCTACTATGAATCCCTTCTCAGAATAATGCTTTGGTGCATACTTTCACAATTAAAGAAAATTCTTTGAAAGTAAATAAATTTTTTTTCATCCAAGTTTATGACTTTTCTCCTCAGAACCCCCCCACCTCAATGCTGATTGATATCTAACCATGGACCCCAGATTAAGAACCTCTGCTGTAGAGTCACCATAACAACATCTGGGGTTAGTGTAGTCAACAGTAGTTTTGTACAATCTCTAGATGATGATTCATTTTATTTTTAATATATTTTATTTTTCCAAATACATGCAAAGAGTTTTTAACTTTCACCCTGTAAAACCTTGTTTTACAATTTTTTTTATCTCCCTTCCTCCTCCCCTCCTTCATCCTCAAGATAGCAAGCAGTTTGATATAGGTTAAACATGTGTAATTCTTCTAAACATATTTCCATATTCGTCATGCTACAAGAAAAATCAGATCAAAAGGGGAAAAGCCACAAGAAAGTAAACAAACAACAACAACAAAAGTGAAAATACTATGCTTTGATGCACATTCATTTAGTCTCCATAGTTTTCTTTCTGGATGCAAATGACATTTTTTATCCCAAATATATTACATTTGCCTTGAATCACTTCATTGTTGAAAAGAGCCAAGTCCATCACAGTTGATCATTACGTAGTCCTATTGTTGCTGTGTATCATGTTCTTTTGGTTCTATTCACTTCACTCAGCATCAGTTCAGGTCTTTCCAGGCTTTTCTGGAAGATGATGATTCATTTTAGAAAAATAATAATTCATGTGAAAGAAAATTTTATATGTGATATGTCATATTGTTTTAGGATATTACTGCCTTATGTGCAAGCAGTAATTCTCTGAGTTATGTTCATACTTGCTTTTGTGTATTGAAGAACAAGATTTTCTAACCCCTTTATGATTGCCTCTTCTTGTTTGCCTCATTCTTAGTCCTTCTTCAACTTCTTAAATCTAAAGAGAGAATTGTCTTCTCCAAACCAAAGGTTCATGGATTTAGTATTAAAGGGGAGCTGAGTTGCTTACTTATGTGTTTAGATATTGTAAAGAATCCTTTCCTCTCACCCACTACTAGAATGAAAACTCCTTGAGGGCAGGGGTTAAATTTTCTTTCTCTTTTGCTTTATTATCTTAACACCTAACATGGTGTCTTAGATATATACTTAGTAAGCATTTAATAAATATCAGATTTTTTCACAGGAGCTGCAAGCCACAAGTGTTACCTGTTTTTGTACGGGCCATGAGCTAAGAATAATTTTTACATTTTTATTATGAAAAGTATACCCATTAATAAATACTTGTTGACAACTAAAAAATTAAATTAATGAACAATATTAATAGACCTAAGTGGATTACAATTATTAATAAATGACTAAACAAATATTAAACAAGCAATTCTAATCATTTTTATCATAAAAATCTAATCTATCACATTTAAGTTCTTTGTTTTGCAGTGAGTGCTTTGGGGCTGTCACAATGGCTCTGGGTGAATGTTCTTAGGATGTCTTTCTTCACCCATATTCAAATGTATAACCCACTAAAGGTCTACCTCACTTCCCCTCTCTCCATCAGTTTCTGATCTAAATTAGGAATAAAAAATAGACTTATTTTGTTTCTAAATAGTTCAGATACAAATACATCAAATTGGGGAGTGACTTATGATAGTAGTGATGGTGATCTCCAGCCTAGCTCTGCCCATTTGCTTATCCTATTTATAAACTCTACCTATTGATTTCTGACTCCTGTCCCTATATTAAAATTGTGTCAGTGATGGCAGAAGCGCTGGCCAATCGTAACTTAAGTCAGTGCAGTTCAAGATTTAATGTAATTCTAAATCTCAGGCCAATATGTCTTCTCTTTCCCCCACTCTCTATGGGAATAAGAGTTTACAAAAAGAATTTTGCCATGTGTCCACAACATTTTAAACAGATTTATACTAGAATAGAACCAAAGAACTTTTAACCTAGTAGTTCAGCAGTTTTCTTCTCTTTCTTTCTCTTTCAGTGCTAGTTATATTTCTTTGCATCTTTCAGTAAGTCCTGATGTAGTCAAAAGTTACAAATTAAAAGGACTAATATGAAAAGGCTTAATTGCCATTCAAAGCTTCCACTTGATTTATGATATGTGTATGGTTCATATATGGAACCCTTTCCTGCCTTTTAAAACTAAGATACTGATCTTGCATGGATACAATAGGGTACACACTCTATAATTCCCTTTTTGTTTTTAGTCATACAAATATCTCTGATGATAGCCATTCAAAACAAATTGATTATTTATGGATAATGCCTTGTGGCCTGTTCATGCTTACCTCAGTTGCCTCCAACTATATGGTGCAATAGCATGCTGGTTCTGGAGTCAGGAAAACCTGAGTTCGAATTAGATCCCAGACACATGTGGACAAGTCATATGATCCTGAACAAATCTGTTAATTTCTATCTGCCTCAGTTTCCTTAAATGGGGATTAAAATGAAAATAATAACAATATATTTTTCTCGGGGTTGTTGTGAGAATAAAATGGGACAATATTTATAAAAATGTTTAGCACAGTGTCTGGCACATCATAGTCATTTAATAAATGCTTGTTTCCTTCCACCTTTTCCTTACCAATTGCCTCTTTTAAAAAAAATGATCCTCAATTCTAATTCTTCAGAAACTCTGGCATCCCACAATTTACAGCCATAAAAATTACTAGAAGAACTATATATATACCATTTAAGATGTGCCTTTATTTCTGAGAGAAACTTGGAGGTTAATTGAAAATACTATGTAAAGTGGAAACAAAATAGATAAATGCCTATCAATTGAGAGAATAGTTAAACAAATTGTTGTTTATGAATGTAATAAATTAATGAAGCTTTTATTGTGTTTACAATATGCAGAGAACTGGGGATATAAATAGAAAAATAAAACAGTTCTTGCTCTCAAGAAATTCACTTTCTAATGGTGGAGAAAACATATATGGAAAGTTTCAACTTTAGGTCAGGTGAAAAGGTCCCAGTGATGCTTAGAGTACAATGAATGGCAAAGTAGATAGTGATTTCACTTTTATAATGTAATTTCCACTGATTTAATCATATCAGTAACTCATGTCTAACCATTTAACAATGCAAAGATTTTGGTGATTAGAACTTTTCTGTTGGAAAGACCCTTTTCTGTAGTGGAGACAAATTTTTAGGTCTTCAATAAATGCTGTTCTATGTGCTTCCTTTAACCCATGAAATGCAGAGAAGAAATGAGAAATCTATATGGTAGAAATTAGGCATACACCAATATCTTACATTATTTACCAAAATATAGTCCAAATGGATATGTGGTCTAGATATAGAGAGATTTTGAAAGACAAAAGAATATGGAACATATTATTTGTCAGACTCATGGATAAAAAAGTAACTGAATAAACAAGAGATAGAGAGCAAAGTTAGATGTAAAGTAGATAATTTTGATTATATTAAACTAAAAATATTTTGTAAAAATAAAATAAATGTAACCAAGATTAGAAAGAAAGCAGAAAATTGGGGAAGAAATTTTCAAGATAGTTTCTCAGATAAAGTCTCATTGCTCAAATACATAAAGAACTTTGTTAAATCTATAAGAAAGTCATTCCCCAATTGACAAATGGTCAAAGGATATGAACAGTTAGTTTTACAATTAAGAAATCAAAGCATTTTATAGTCATATGAAAATATGCTCTAAATCATTATTGATTAGAGAGATGCAAATTTAAAAAAACCTTAGGATACCATTTTACCCCCTCAGACTGGCCAAAATGATTGAAGAGAAAAGTGACAGATGTTGGAGGATATATAGAAAAATTAGGACACCAATTCATTATTAGTGGAATTGTGAATTGATTCAACCATTTTAGAAAGCAATCTGGAATTATGCCCAAAGAATTATTTAACTCTTTGACTCAGCAATACCACAACTCAGTGTATTTCCAAAAATGATTAGAGAAAAAGGAAAAGAAACTCTGTTTTAAAATGTTTATAGCAGCTCTCTTTGTGGGGGAAAAGAACTGGAAATTGCAGGTATGCCATCAATTTGGAAATGGCCAAGCATATTGTAGTATAATGATTGTGATGGAATACTACTGTCTTATAAAAAATGATGAGCTCAGTGATCTTAGATGGGGGTTCTTTATTTAATTCAGGTTGTCCATTATGCACAAAACTACTAGGAGTGGTCCTCGCACTACAATAAAGCATGTGCTCTAGTTCATCATACTGTAGAGATTATATCTTTTGTTATGTGACAATATCTTAGAGAATGGCTGATTAATGTACATACCAAAATATTTTAATTTTGTACTTTTTGTGATTATATATTTATATTAGTATAAATATTAGTAAAAAAAGTTCAAGATGTAATATAAATTTTAACAAGAAAACTGTCACAAGTTTGTATCAAAAATTTTAATGTAAAATCCACTTGATTTCATTTTTTTGAATTAAAATTTTAATATATTTTACATATTTATATAAAATTATTATTACATTAATTAAAGAAAGCTAGAGTTATCATGTCTGAGATTTTTAAAAAGAGGGTAATATAAAAAGTAAAAGTAGTATCAATATTCCATTTTCTACTTTAGTTGTCCTGCCAAAATAAAAAGCAATTTTAAAAAGCAGTGTAAAATTTAATGTAAGACTCAAAAAAAGTATCTATAAAATTATCCCTTTCTTGAAAACTAATACCACTATTAGGGCCATATATAAAGGTCCTTTTTTCCACACAAAACATGCTGAATAGAATTCCAGTCAATGATAAAGTTTTTGAAATTCACTGAGTTTTATTTTTTGACACACACTGTTACTAAAAGAACAAAAATTTCAGTTTTTCTTGGAATTTATGTTATTTAGGAGAGACAGGAGTCTGTTTGATGTATTCTAACTTCAGAGGCATGAGGTGCCAATGGAACACTTTGAAAATGAAATATGGATATTTGTGGCATGTTGAGGGAGTAAGGGACTACTGTCAACTTAAAAATGAGCTGAGCTATCAAGATATAAAGTGTTTTCTTTAAATATCTGAAGAAGAATGTTGCAAATAGTTGGGAGAATGGGTGGGTGGGGATTACTTCTTTAATTCTTAGAGATTGCTTATTATGCACAGAACTATAAGAAGTGGTACTCAGACTACAATAGTAATCCAAAGTCATTTCAGTTCTGTATAGCTTAGTGTTTTAAATTACAATACTTCAAATGAAAAATTGAATATTGTAAGTAAATTATTCTGATAAATCATTATAGTTCTCATGAGTCTATTAATTTTATAACACAATTTTAATCAAATTGTTTATGTAGACAGGAACTCCAATTCCTAAAACATAATTCTCCTCATCTACACTGCACACTCTAGAAATGGTCCTGTTTCCCAAGTTTGTGGTTGTGGAAAGTAATTTATGAAACATTGCTATTCCAAATTCTGTTGACCTTAGAATCTTGAACAATGTCTTTACCTTTGGAGGAGGAATAATGGTCAAGATAGTGGTGGTAATAAGGGGAAGCTTTATATCTCTACAAGCCTACTTGCATAAAATAGAGAAAGAGAGGGCCAATGAATTGGGCTTACAACTAAAATTGCTAGAAAAGGAACAAATTAAAAACCCCCAGACAAACACAAAACTTGAAATTCAAAAAATAAAAGGTGAGATTAATAAAATTGAAAGTAAAAAAACTATTGAATTAATTAATAAAACTAAGAGTTGGTTTTATGAAAAAACCAACAAAATAGACAAACCCTTAGTAAAAGGAAAGATAAAAAGCAAATTGTTAGTCTTGAAAATGAAAAGGGAAAACTCACCACTAATGAAGAGGAAATTAGAACAATAGTTAGGAGCTACTTTGCTCAACTTTATGCCAATAAATTTGATAACTTAAATGAAATGGAAGAATACCTTCAAAAATATAGCTTGCCCAGATTAACAGAGGAAGAAGTAAGTAGTCTAAATAGTCCCATCTCAGAAAAAGAAATAGAACAAGCTATTAACCAACTTCCTAAGAAAAATCCCCAGGACCAGATGGATTTACATGTGAATTCTACCAAACATTTAAAGAACAACTAACTCCAATGCTATATAAACTATTTGAAAAAATAAGGATTGAAGGAGACCTACCAAGTTCCTTTTATGACACAGACATGGTACTGATACCTAAACCAGGTAGATCGAAAACTGAGAAAGAAAACTATAGACCAATTTCCTTAATGAATATTGATGCTAAAAACTTAAATAAGATATTAGCAAAAAGACTTCAGAAAATCATCCCCAGGATAATATACTATGATCAAGTAGGATTTATACCAGGAATGCAGGGCTGGTTTAATATTAGGAAAACTATTAGTATAATTGACCATATTAATAATCAAATTAATAAAAACCATATGATCATCTCAATAGATGCAGAAAAAGCATTTGACAAAATCCAACATCCATTTCTACTAAAAACTCTTGAGAATATAGGAATAAATGGACTATTCCTTAGAATAATCAGGAGCATATATTTAAGACCGTCAGTAAGCATAATATGCAATAGAAATAAACTGCAACCTTTCCAAGTAAGATCAGGAGTGAAACAAGGTTGCCCACTATCACCATTACTATTCAATATAGTACTAGAAATGCTAGCCTCGGCAACAAGAGCCAAGAAAGAGATTCAAGGAATTAGAGTAGGAAATGAGGAAATCAAACTATCACTCTTTGCAGATGACATGATGGTATACTTAGAGAACCCCAAAGACTCTGCTAAAAAGCTATTAGAAATAATTCAGAATTTTAGCAAAGTGGCAGGATACAAAATAAATCCACATAAATCCTCAGCATTTTTATATATCACCAACAAAATGCAACAGCAAGAGATACAAAGAGAAATTCCATTCCAAACAAATGTTGAAAGAATAAAGTATTTGGGAATCCATCTACCAAAGAATAGTCAGGAATTATATGAGAAAAATTACAAAACACTTGCCACAAAAATAAAGTCAGATTTAAATAATTGGAAAGACATTAAGTGCTCTTGGATAGGCCGAGAGAATATAATCAAGATGACAATACTCCCCAAACTAATCTATTTATTTAGTGCTATACCAATCAGACTCCCAAGAAACTATTTTAATGACCTAGAAAAAATACCAAAAAAATTCATATGGAACAACAAAAGGTCGAGAATTTCAAGGGAAGTAATAAAAAAAATTAAATAAAGGTGGTCTAGCTGTACCTGATCTAGAACTATATTATAAAGCAACAGTCACCAAAACCATTTGGTATTGGCTAAGAAATAGACTAGTTGATCAGTGGCATAGGTTAGGTTCACAGGGCAAGATAGTGAATAAAAATAGCAATCTAGTGTTTGACAAACCCAAAGATCCCAACTTTTGGGATAAGAATTCATTATTTGACAAAAACTGCTGGAAAAACTGGAAATTAGTATGGCAGAAACTAGGCATGGACCCACATTTAACACCACATACTAAGATTAGATCGAAATGGGTCCAAGATTTAGGCATAAAGAACGAAATCATAAATAAATTGGAGGAACAGGGGATAGTTTACCTCTCAGACTTGTGGAGGAGAGAGGAATTTGTGTCCAAGGGAGAACTAGAGATCATTATTGATCACAAAATAGAACATTTTGATTACACCAAATTAAAAAGTTTCTGCACAAACAAAACTAATGCAAAAAAGATTAGAAGGGAAGTAACAAATTGGGAAAACATTTTTACTGTTAAAGGTTCTGATAAAGGCCTCATCTCCAAAATATACAGAGAATTGACTTTAATTTATAAGAAATCAAGCCATTCTCCAATTGATAAATGGTCAAAGGATATGAACAGACAATTTTCAGACGATGAAATTGAAACTATTTCCAATCATATGAAAGAGTGTTCCAAAACACTATTGATCAGAGAAATGCAAATTAAGACAACTCTGAGATATCATTACACACCTGTCAGATTGGCTAAGATGACAGGAACAAATAATGAGGAATGTTGGAGGGGATGTGGGAAAACTGGGACATTAATACATTGTTGGTGGAGTTGTGAAAGAATCCAACCATTCTGGAGAGCAATCTGGAATTATGCCCAAAAAGTTATCAAAATGTGCATACCCTTTGACCCAGCAGTGCTACTACTGGGCTTATATCCCAAGGAAATACTAAAGAAGGGAAAGGGACCTGTATGTGCCAAAATGTTTGTGGCAGCTAGAAACTGGAAAATGAATGGATGTCCATTAATTGGAGAATGGTTGGGCAAATTATGGTATATGAATGTTATGGAATTATATTGTTCTGTAAGAAATGACCAACAGGATGAATACAGAGAGGCTTGGAGAGACATCTATTGATGCTGAGTGAAATAAGCAGAACTAGGAAATCATTATACACTTCAACAATGATACTGTATGAGGATGTTTTCTGATGGAAGTGGATATCTTCAACATAGAGAAGAGCTAATCCAATTCCAATTGATCAATGATGGACAGAATCAGCTACATCCAGAAAAGGAACACTGGGAAATGAATATAAACTGTGAGCACTGTTTTGTTTTGTTTTGTTTTGTTTTTCTTCCCAGATTATTTTTAGCTTCCGAATACAATTCTTCCTTTGCAACAACAACAACAACAAAATTCGGTTCTGCACATATATATTGTACCTAAGATATACAATAAAATATTTAATATGTATGGGAATGCCTGCCATCTAGGCAAGGGGATGGAGGGAAGGAGGGGAAAAATTGGAACAAAAGGGAGTATAACGGATAATGTTGTAAAAAAATTACCTAAGAATATGTACTGTCAAAGAAAATGTTATAATTATAAAAAATTTTTTTTGGTTTAATATAAGAAAAATTGTTAATATCATTTATTAATAATAAAACTAACAAAAACAATATGGTTATATCAATAGATGCAGAAAAACATTTTTATAAAGTACAATACTCATTTCTTTCATAGCACTTGAAAATGTGTCTATAAATGAATTTTTCCTTATATTGATAAAAAATATTTACCTTAAAACATCAGCAGGTATTATTTGTTTTTTTTATTAATAATTTATTATTATATATATATTTTATAATATTATCCCTTGTATTCATTTTTCCAAATTATCCCCCCTCCCTCTATTCCCTCCCCCCATGACAGGCAATCCCATACATTTTACATGTGTTACAATATAGTCTAGATACAATACATGTGTGTGAATATCATTTTCTTGTTGCACAATAAACTTTAGATTCCAAAGGTACATGTAACCTGGGCAGACAGATATTGGTGCTAACAATTTACATTCACTTCCCAGTGTTTCTTCTCTGGGTGTAGCTACCTCTGTCCATCATTGATCAACTGGAAGTGAGTTGGTTTTTCTTTATGTTGAAGATTTCCACTTCCATCAGAATACATCCTCAAACAGTATTGTTGTTGAAGTGTACAGTGATCTTCTGGTTCTGCTCATTTCACTCAGCATCAGTTGATTTAAGTCTCTCCAGGCCTCTCTATATTCCTCCTGCTGGTCATTTCTTACAGAGCAATAATATTCCATAACCTTCATATACCACAATTTACCCAACCATTCTCCAACTGATGGACATCCATTCATCTTCCAGTTTCTAGGTACAACAAAAAGAGCTGCCACAAACATTTTGGCACATATATGTCTCTTTCCGCTCTTTAGTATTTCTTTGGGATATAAGCCCAGTAGTAGCGCAGCTGGGTCAAAGGGTATGCACAGTTTGATAACTTTTTGGGCATAATTCCAGATTGCTCTCCAGAATGGCTGGATTCTTTCACAACTCCACCAACAATGTATTAGTGGCCCAGTTTCCCCACATCCCCTCCAACATTCATCATTATTTGTTCCTGTCATCTTAGCCAATCTGACAGGTGTGTAGTGGTATCTCAGAGTTGTCTTAATTTGCATTTCTCTGATCAATAGTGATTTGGAACACACTTTCATGTGAGTGGATATAGTTTCAATTTCTTCCTCTGAGAATTGTCTGTACATATCCTTTGACCATTTATCAATTGGAGAATGGTTCGGTTTCTTATAAATTAGGGTCAGTTCTCTATATATTTTGGAAATGAGACCTTTGTCAGAACCTTTGTTTTTAAAAATATTTTCCCAATTTGTTACTTCCCTTCTAATCTTGTTTGCATTAGCATTATTTGTACAGAAACTTTTTAGTTTGATGTAATCAAAATCTTCTATTTTGTGATCAATAATGATCTCTAGTTCTCCTCTGGTCATAAATTCCTTCCTCCTCCACAAGTCTGAGAGGTAGATTATCCTCTGTTCCTCTAATCTATTTATTATCTCCCTTTTTATGCCTAAATCATGGACCCATTTTGATCTTATCTTGGTATATGGTGTTAAGTATGGATCCATATCTAATTTCTGCCATACTAATTTCCAGTTTTCCCAACAGTTTTTTCCGAATAATGAATTTTTGTCCCTAATGTTGGTATCTTTGGGTTTGTCAAAGATTAGATTGCTACAGATGTACCCTTTTTTGTCCTTTGTATCTAATCTGTTCCACTGATCTACCGGTCTATTTCTTAGCCAATACCAAATGGTTTTGGTGACTGCTGCTATATAATATAGCTTTAGATCAGGTACACTTAGACCACCTTCCTCTGACTTTTTTTTCATTAATTCCCTTGCAATTCTCGACCTTTTATTCTTCCATATGAATTTTGTTGTTATTTTTTCTAGGTCATTGAAATAGTTTCTTGGGAGTCTGATTGGTATAGCACTAAATAAATAGATTAGTTTGGGGAGTATTGTCATCTTGATTATATTCGCTCGGCCTATCCAAGAGCACTGAATGTCTTTCCAATTATTTAAATCTGATTTTATTTTTGTGGCAAGTGTTTTGTAATTTTTCTCATATAATTCCTGACTTTTCTTTGGTAGATGGATTCCCAAATACTTTATACTCTCAACATTTGTTTGGAATGGAATTTCTCTTTGTATCTCTTGCTGTTGCATTTTGTTAGTGATATATAAAAATGCCGAGGATTTATGTGGATTTATTTTGTATCCTGCCACTTTGCTGAAATTTTGAATTATTTCTAGTAGCTTTTTAGCAGAGTCTTTGGGGTTCTCTAAGTATACCATCATGTCATCTGCAAAAAGTGATAGTTTAATTTCCTCATTTCCTACTCTAATTCCTTGAATCTCTTTCTCGGCTCTTATTGCCCAGGCTAGCGTTTCTAGTACTATATTGAATAGTAATGGTGAAAGTGGGCAACCTTGTTTCACTCCTGATCTTACTGGGAAAGGTTGCAGTTTATTTCTATTGCATAATATGCTTACTGAAGGTCTTAAATATATGCTCCTGATTATTCTAAGGAATAGTCCATTTATTCCTATACTTTCAAGAGTTTTTAGTAGGAATGGATGTTGGATTTTGTCAAATGCTTTTTCTGCATCTATTGAGATGATCATATGGTTCTTATTAATTTGATTATTAATATGGTCAATTATATTAATAGTTTTCCTAATATTAAACCAGCCCTGCATTCCTGGAATAAATCCTACTTGATCATAGTGTATTATCCTGGAGATGATTTTCTGAAGTCTTTTTGCTAATATCTTATTTAAGATTTTAGCATCCATATTCATTAAGGAGATTGGTCTATAATTTTCTTTCTCAGTTTTCGATCTACCTGGTTTAGGTATCAGTACCATGTCTGTGTCATAAAAGGAGTTTGGTAAGACTCCTTCATCCTCTATTTTTTCAAATAGTTTATATAGCATTGGGGCTAATTGTTCTTTAAATGTTTGGTAGAATTCACATGTGAATCCATCTGGCCCTGGGGATTTTTTCCTGGGGAGTTGATTAATAGCTTGTTCTATTTCTTTTTCTGAAATGGGATTATTTAAGCAATTTATCTCCTCCTCTGTTAATCTAGGGAGCCTATATTTTTGGAGGAAGTCATCCATTTCACTTAAGTTATCAAATTTATTGGCATAAAGTTGGGCAAAGTAGCTCCTTATTATTTCTCTAATTTCCTCTTCATTGGTGGAAAGATCCCCCTTTTCATTTGTAAGACTATCAATTTGATTTTCCTCTTTCTTTTTTTTTAATCAAATTTACCAAAGGTTTATCTATTTTATTGGCTTTTTCATAAAACCAACTCTTGGTTTTATTTATTAATTCAATAGTTTTTTTACTTTCAATATTATTGATTTCTCCTTTTAATTTTTGTATTTCAAGTGTAATTTTTGGTTGGGGGTTTATAATTTGGTCTTTTTCTAGCCTTTTAAGTTGTAAGCCCAATTCGTTAATCTTCTCTTTCTCTATTTTCTTCAAATAAGCCTCTAAAGATATAAAATTTCCCCTTATTACTGCTTTAGCTGCATCCCAAAGATTTTGGTATGATGTCTCATCATTGTCATTATCTTGGATGAAATTGTTTTTTTTTTTTTTAATTTTAATTTTATTTTTTAATTATAACATTTTTTTGACAGTACATATGCATGGATAATTTTTTACAACATTATCCCTTGCACTTGCTTCTATTCAGATTTTTTCCCTTCCTCCCCCAACACCCTCCCCCAGATGGCAAGCAGTCTTATATATGTTAAATATATTACAGTATATTCTAGATACAATATATGTGTGTAGAACCGAATTTTTTGTTGCACAGGAAGAATTGTATTCAGAAGGTAAAAATAACAGTTTACATACATTTCCCAGTGTTCCTTTTCTGGATGTATCTGGTTCTGTCCATCATTAATCAATTGGAATTGGATTAGCTCTTCTCTATGTTGAAGATATCCACTTCCATCAGAATACATCCTCATACAGTATCATTGTTGAAGTGTATAATGATCTTCTGATTCTGCTCGTTTCACTCAGCATCAGTTGATGTAAGTCTCTCCAAGCCTCTCTGTATTTCTCCTGTTGGTCATTTCTTATAGAACAATAATATTCCATAACATTCATATACCATAGTTTACCCAACCATTCTCCAATTGATGGACATCCATTCATCTTCCAGCTTCTAGCCACTATGAAAAGGGCTGCCACAAACATTTTGGCACATACAGGACCCTTTCCCTTCTTTAGTAGTTCCTTGGGATATAAGCCCAGTAGTAGTATGGCTGGGTCAAAGGGTATGCACATTTTGATAACTTTTTGGGCATAATTCCAGATTGCTCTCCAGAATGGTTGGATTCTTTCACAACTCCACCAACAATGCATCAGTGTCCCAGTTTTCCCACAGCCCCTCCAACATTCATCGTTATTTGTTCCTGTCATCTTAGCCAATCTGACAGGTGTGTAATGATACCTCAGAGTTGTCTTAATTTGCATTTCTCTGATCAATAGTGATTTGGAACACTCTTTCATATGAGTGGAAATAGTTTTAATTTCATCATCTGAAAATTGTCTGTTCATATCCTTTGACCATTTATCAATTGGAGAATGGCTTGATTTCTTATAAATTAAAGTCAATTCTCTGTATATTTTGGAGATGAGGCCTTTATCAAAACCTTTAACTGTAAAATTTTTTTCCCAATTTGTTACTTCCCTTCTAATCTTATTTGCATTAGTTTTGTTTGTGCAGAAACTTTTTAATTTGGTGTAATCAAAATGTTCTATTTTGTGATCAATAATGGTCTCTAGTTCTCCCTTGGACACAAACTCCTTCCTCCTCCACAAGTCTGAGAGGTAAACCATCCCATGTTCCTCCAATTTATTTATGATTTCGTTCTTTATGCCTAAATCTTGGACCCATTTCGATCTAATCTTAGTATGTGGTGTTAAATGTGGGTCCATGCCTAGTTTCTGCCATACTAATTTCCAGTTTTTCCAGCAGTTTTTGTCAAATAATGAATTCTTATCCCAAAAGTTGGGATCTTTGGGTTTGTCAAACACTAGATTGCTATTTTTATTCACTATCTTGCCCTGTGAACCTAACCTATGCCACTGATCAACTAGTCTATTTCTTAGCCAATACCAAATGGTTTTGGTGACTGTTGCTTTATAATATAGCTTTAAATCAGGTACACTTAGACCACCTTCCTCTGACTTTTTTTTCATTAGTTCCCTTGCAATTCTTGACCTTTTATTCTTCCATATGAATTTTGTTGTTATTTTTTCTAGGTCATTAAAATAGTTTCTTGGGAGTCTGATTGGTATAGCACTAAATAAATAGATTAGTTTGGGGAGTATTGTCATCTTTATTATATTCGCTCGGCCTATCCAAGAACACTGAATGTCTTTCCAATTATTTAAATCTGACTTTATTTTTGTGGCAAGTGTTTTGTAATTTTGCTCATATAATTCCTGACTCTTTTTTGGTAGATATATTCCCAAATATTTTATACTATCGACTGTTATTTTGAATGGAATTTCTCTTTGTATCTCTTGCTGTTGGATTGTGTTGGTAATGTATAAAAATCCTGAGGATTTATGTGGATTTATTTTGTATCCTGCCACTTTGCTAAAATTCTGAATTATTTCTAATAGCTTTTTAGCAGAGTCTTTGGGGTTCTCTAAGTATACCATCATGTCATCTGCAAAAAGTGACAATTTGATTTCTTCATTTCCTACTCTAATTCCTTGGATCTCTTTCTCGGCTCTTATTGCCAAGGCTAGAGTTTCTAGTACTATATTGAATAGTAATGGTGATAGTGGGCAACCTTGTTTCACTCCTGATCTTACAGGGAAAGGTTCTAGTTTATCACCATTACATATGATGTTTACTGAAGGTTTTAAATATATGCTCCTTATTATTTTAAGGAATAGTCCATTTATTCCTATACTCTCAAGCGTTTTTAGTAGGAATGGATGTTGGATTTTATCAAATGCCTTTTCTGCATCTATTGAGATGATCATATGGTTTTTATTAATTTGATTATTAATATGGTCAATTATACTAATAGTTTTCCTAATATTAAACCAGCCCTGCATTCCTGGTATAAATCCCACTTGGTCATAGTGTATTATCCTGGGGATGATTTTCTGAAGTCTTTTTGCTAATATCTTATTTAAGATTTTAGCATCAATATTCATTAAGGAAATTGGTCTATAGTTTTCTTTCTCAGTTTTCGATCTACCTGGTTTAGGTATCAGTACCATGTCTGTGTCATAGAAGGAATTTGGTAGGACTCCTTCAATCCCTATTTTTTCAAATACTTTACATAGCATTGGAGTTAGTTGTTTTTTAAATGTTTGGTAGAATTCACCTGTAAATCCATCTGGTCCTGGGGACTTTTTCTTAGGAAGTTGGTTAATAGCTTGGTCTATTTCTTTTTCTGAGATGGGACTATTTAGACTACTTACTTCTTCCTCTGTTAATCTGGGCAAGCTATATTTTTGAAGGTATTCTTCCATTTCATTTAAGTTATCGAATTTATCAGCATAAAGTTGAGCAAAGTAGCTCCTAACTATTGTTCTAATTTCCTCTTCATTAGTGGTGAGTTCACCCTTTTCATTTTCAAGACTATCAATTTGCTTTTTCTCTTTCCTTTTTTTAATCAGGTTTACTAAGGGTTTGTCTATTTTGTTGGTTTTTTCATAAAACCAACTCTTAGTTTTATTAATTAATTCAATAGTTTTTTTACTTTCAATTTTATTAATCTCACCTTTTATTTTTTGAATTTCAAGTTTTGTGTTTGTCTGGGGGTTTTTAATTTGTTCCTTTTCTAGCAATTTTAGTTGTAAGCCCAATTCGTTGGCCCTCTCTTTCTCTATTTTATGCAAGTAGGCCTGTAGAGATATAAAACTTCCCCTTATTACTGCTTTGGCTGTATCCCACACATTTTGGTATGATGTCTCATTATTGTCATTTTCTTGGGTGAAGTTATTAATTATGTCTATGATTTGCTGTTTTATCCAATCATTCTTTAGTATAAGATTATTTAGTTTCCAATTATTTTTTTGGTCTATTTTCCCCTGGCTTTTTATTAAATGTTATTTTGATTGCATTATGGTCTGAAAAGGATGCATTTACTATTTCTGCCTTACTGCATTTGATTTTGAGGTTTTTATGCCCTAGTATATGATCAATTTTTGTATAGGTTCCATGAACTGCTGAGAAGAAAGTATATTCCTTTCTGTCTCCATTTAGCTTTCGCCAAAGATCTATCATATCAAACTTTTCTAGTATTCTATTTACCTCTTTGACTTCTTTCTTATTTATTTTGTGGTTTGATTTATCTAATTCTGAGAGTGCAAGGTTGAGTTCTCCCGCTATTATAGTTTTGCTATCTATTTCCTCTTGCAGCTCTCTTAATTTCTCTTTTAAGAATTTAGATGCTGCACCACTTGGTGCATACATGTTTAATATTGATACTGCTTCACTATTGATGCTTCCCTTTAGCAGGATATAATGCCCTTCCTTATCTCTTTTAATTAGATCAATTTTTGTTTTTGCTTGATCTGAGATGAGGATGGCTACTCCTGCTTTTTTGGTTTTGCCTGAAGCATAATAGATTCTGCTCCACCCTTTTACTTTTAGTTTGAATGTCTCATCCTGTTTCAGGTGTGTTTCCTGTAAACAACATATAGTAGGATTCTGACTTTTAATCCAGTCTGCTAACTGCTTCCTCTTTATGAGGCAGTTTGCCCCATTCACATTTATGGTTAGAAGGACTAATTCTATATTGCTTGCCATCCTATTAACCCCTGCTTATGCTTTTCCCCTTTCCTTCCCTTTTACCCCCCTATCCAGTATTAAATTGGTGAACACCACTTGCTTTTCACAGCCCTCCCTTTTTAGGATCCCTCCCCCACCTTAAAGATCCTCCCCTTATTTTACCCCTTTTCCTCGAAATTACTGTATTCCCTTCCCCTTAGCTTACTCCTTCCCTTTCACTTTTCAGTGAAGTGGAAGAAGTTTCACCATAAATCAAATATGTCTATTGATACACGCTATGTTCATCTCCCTCCTTTCTTTCTCTCAGATATAATAGGTTACCTTTGCCTCTTCATGAGATGTAGTACCACCACTTTACACTTTTTTATGATATAATCTCCTTTCCACCTCTAGTTTCTAAGACAAATTGTATATATGTTCTTTACATATTTTTTTGACAGAAGTATAGTTCTCAAGATTTCTT
Source organism: Sminthopsis crassicaudata (assembly GCF_048593235.1). Classification (NCBI taxonomy): domain Eukaryota; kingdom Metazoa; phylum Chordata; class Mammalia; order Dasyuromorphia; family Dasyuridae; genus Sminthopsis; species Sminthopsis crassicaudata. The sequence goes on along the minus strand of NC_133617.1, from coordinate 528,961,222 downwards.
TTTACCTTTTTAGAAATCTCTTGAGTTCTGTATTTGAAGATCAAACCTTTTATGTAGGTCTGGTTTTTTCATCAAAAATAGATGGAATTCATTTATTTCGTTAAATGTCCATCTTCTTCCCTGGAAAACGATGCTTATTCTTGCTGGGTAAGTTATTCTTGGCTGCATACCAAGTTCCTTAGCCTTTCGGAATATCATGTTCCAGGCCCTGCGTTCTTTTAATGTGGATGCTGCTAGATCTTGTGTTATCCTTATTGTGGATCCTCCATATCTGAATTGTTTTTTTCTAGCAGCTTCCAATATCTTTTCCTTTGTCTGATGGTTCTTGAACTTGGCCACTATATTTCTTGGCGTTTTGATTTTAGGGTCCCTTTCAGTAGGTGATCGATGAATTTTTTCAATGTCTATTTTACCCTCTGTTTCCAAAACGTCTGGGCAATTCTCTTTGATAATTTCCTCGAAAATGGTGTCCAAGCTCTTTTTTTCCTCCCATTTTTCAGGGAGTCCGATTATTCTCAAATTGTCTCTCCTGGATCTGTTTTCCAGGTCTGTTGTCTTTCTGGTAAGGTACTTGACAGTCTTTTCAATTGTTTCATTTCTCTGGTTTTGCTTGACTCCCTCTTGGTTTCTCCTTGAGTCATTCATTTCTACTTGCTCCAGTCTAATTTTCAATGATGTATTTTCTTCACTCACTTTTTTTATATCTCTTTGTAATTGTCCAATTGAGTTTTTATCTTCTATGGATTTTTTTTCCATTTTATCCATTTTATTTTTTAGAGAGCTGATTTCTTTTTCCAGCTCACTAATCCTATTTTCCTTGGAGTTGTTTACCTTTTCCAGCTCACTAATCTTGTTTCTCAATGATTTGATTTCTTTATCCATTATGTCTTTGAATGCATGGGATGACTTTTCCAGGCTCTCTTGCCAAGCTTCCCTTTCCTTTTCCCATTTCTCTTCCAGCTCTCTTGTGAGAGCCTTTTTGATTTCCTCTATGAGGTTCTTTTGTATTGAGGAGCAGCTTATATCCCTCCCAGGGGATACATCTGGGGACAGTCTGTTCCTAGTCTCCTCAGCATTTGAAGTCTGCTCCCTCTCCACACAGAAGCTGTCAATGGTTAGAGCCCTTTTGAATTTTTTGTTCATTTTGTCAGAGTAGGAATCAAAGAAAACAAACTGACAAGAGAAACAATTGGTCTGTTTTGCGGGGGATGGGGCTGGATGGTATTAATGGGCTTCCTCTACAGACTGGGGGTAGGGCAGCAGAGAGCCACTAACAAAACAGCAATGACTGTACTGAGTCTGTGCTCTGAGGCTCCGGGAACGCACCGAGTCAGTCCAGGTGGGGGTTGGGGGTGGCCGGGCTTTGAGAGACGCCGGCTTTCTGGGGTTTTAATCTTCACCTCCGGTGTTTACACCCTCTCCACCGCTCCTGGCTTGCTGCCAAGATGGAGCATCCACACTGTGGCAAAAGCCCTTTCACAGAAACGGCAGAGATCACACCCCTCCCCCTCCGGTCTGAGCTGCGTTAGCTGCCTGTCTTGCTCTGGCTGTCTGCCCTCAGTCTGCGCCCAGTCTGGTTGACCCTCCCCCGAGCAAACACAGACCTTTTCTGGCGACTTTCAAGGATGTCTTCTCTTGGTGATAATTTGTGGATTTCTTTCTGGGTCGAGCATTAAGTCAGAGGCTTGTCATGAAGTAAGTTCTGAGAGAAAACGAGGAGCTCAAGCAGCTGTCTGCCTCCACGCCGCCATCTTGGCCGGAAGTCCCTTGGATGAAATTGTTAATTGTTTCTATAATTTTCTCTTTCACCCAGTCATTCTTTAAGATGAGATTATTCAGTTTCCAATTACTTTTTGATCTATTTACCCCTAACTTTTTACTGAATGTAGCTTTTATTGTATTGTGATCTGAGAAGAAGGCATTTATTATTTCTGCCTTCCTACATTTAATTTTGAGATCTTTATGTCCTAATATATGGTCTATTTTTGTATAGGATCCATGAACTGCTGAGAAGAAAGTATATTCCTTTCTATTGCCATTCAGTTTTCTCCAGAGGTCTATCATACCTAGTTTTTCTAATGTTCTATTTACTTTTTTAATTTCCTTCTTGTTTGTTTTGTGGTTTGATTTGTCTAAATCTGAGAGTGCAAGGTTGAGATCTCCCACTATTATAGTTTTACTGTCTATTTCTTCTTGCAATTCTCTTAAGTTTTCCTTTAGAAAGTTAGATGCTATACCACTTGGTGCATATATGTTTAGTATTGATATGGCTTCATTATTTATGCTACCTTTCAGCAGGATATAGTTTCCTTCCTTATCTATTTTAACGAGATCTACTTCTGCTTTTGCTTGATCTGAGATAAGGATAGCTACCCCTGCTTTTTTGGCTTTACCTGAAGCATAATAGGCTCTGTTCCAACCTTTTACCTTTACTCTGTATGTATCTCCCTGCTTTAAGTGTGTTTCCTGTAGACAACATATTGTAGGGTTCTGCTTTTTGATTCAATCTGCTATCCGTCTCCGTTTGATGGGATCGTTCATCCCATTTACATTTACAGTTAAAATTACTAATTCTGTATTTCCTGCCATCATATTATCCCCAGATTATGCTTTTTCCCTTGACCCCCCTGATCCACCTCCCCGATAGTTAATTTACAGACCCCCCTTGTGACGCGCAACCCTCCCCTTTTTTTTTTTATTATCCCTCCCCCCTCCCTCCAAGTCCCTTCACTTATCCTCCTTTTACTTTTCCCTTTTCCTCTCCCCCCTTTTAATGAGGTGAGAGAAAATTCTCTGAAAAACAAATATGTTAATTATTTACTCTTTGAGCCTCTCCTGATGAGAGTAAGATTCACACAATGATTCTCCCCCTCACTAAGTTCCCTCAGATATGGTGTATTTTCTATGCCTCTTCCTGGGATGTAGTTTCCCTCTTTTTATCGTTCCTTCCCCTTTTTCTGAACCGACCTCCTTCCCTTTACTACACCCCCCCTTTTTTTCTTTTATATCAGTAAAATCAAATTATCCTTGAGTACTTTTTATATACCCACAACAGAGTTACAGTTCTCAAGGGTTCTGTGTACCTTTTCTGTTTCTCTTCAGTCTTGTGGATGTAGATCAAATTTTTTGTTTAAGTCTGGTTTTTTTCTTAGAAACATATAGAATTCCTCTGTTTCATTGAATGACCATCTTCTTCCATGGAAAAAGATGCTAAACTTAGCTGGGTAGTTCATTCTTGGTTGCAGTCCTTGATCTTTTGCCTTACGGAATATCAGGTTCCAGGCCCTTCTATCTTTTAATGTGGAGGCAGCCAGATCTTGGGTGACCCTTATTGTGGCACCTTGGTATTTAAATTGTTTTTTTCTAGCTGCTTGCAGGATTTTCTCCTTTGTGTGGTGATTCTGCAGCTTAGCCACAATATTCCGTGGTGTTCTTTTTTTAGGGTCTATTTCAGAAGGAGTTCGATGAATTCTTTCCACCTCTACTTTCCCTTCTGTTTCTATTATCTCTGGACAGTTCTCTTTGATAATTTCCTGTAAAATAGAATCTAGGCTCTTTTTTTGGTCATAGTTTTCTGGAAGTCCAATGATCCGCAGATTATCTCTCCTAGATCTATTTTCCAGGTCTATAGATTTTCCCAGTAAGTATTTGACGTTGTTCTCCAGCTTCTCATTTTTTTGTTTTGTTTGACTGATTCTTGGGTTCTCTGTGAGTCATTCATTTCTATTTGTTCCATCCTGACTTTTAAGGAGTTATTTTCTTCTTTCACAGTTTTTAGTTCTTTTTGTAAATGCCCAATTTCATTTTTAAATGAATTATTTTGCTCTATTGAATTTTTTTCCATTTCCCTAATTTTTTTTTGAGATTTTCTTTTTCCAATTCAGAAATTCTATTTTCTTGAGACTTTTTTTATCTTTTCCAATTCAGAAATCCTACTTTCCTGTGTTTTTTTTAACCTTTTCTAATTCATAAATTTTGTTTCCCTGCATCTCCTGTGAATTCTTTATTTTTTCCAACTCCAATTTCAGGACGTTGTTATTCTCTATCATAGCTTCCCTTTCCTTTCCCCATTTTTCTTCAAACTCCCTCAATTTTTTAAGAGTCTCTTCTAGGAGAGAGTTATGTGATGGGGGGCAGGAATCGTTCCCATTTAGGTTGTTATCTGCTGACTCTCTGCTGTTAACTTCCTCGGGGTTGGATACCCACTCTTTCTCTGTGTAGAAGGAATCTATAGTTTTTCTGGCTTTTTTGTTCATATTTTAAAAATCTTTTGGGGTCTATCCCTGGGGTAGGAAATTATTTATTTACTTCTTTACCAGCTTCCTCTCAGACCGGATGGATGCAGCGGCTCCTGCGCCTGAGCTAAGATAGAGCTCTGGGAGAGAGTTCCCCACCCCCTCCCTGGAAGTGCCTCAGAGGTGATTAGCACTGCTGTGCCCCGAGGGTGCTGAACAGTAAAGGCAGCACAAAGCCCAGCCTATGCTTCCGGGTCAGGCGTGGATGTCTGCAGCAGGTGACGTGAAAAGCCCCTGTGCTCAAACTGGAAGTGTCTGCCAGAAACCGCGGTCCCTAGTTCAAAGGTTCAGCTTCTCAGGGACTTCCTGGAGCTGAGTTCCACTCCCTCCAGCTAAACTAGGCAGTGTGTGTTGCCTTGGGCCACATCCGCCCACTTGTCAATCTCTTAACTATTCTCAGGTGGTAGCTGAGGCCACACCCCCTGGTGCAGAGATCTGCTGAGTCACCTCCAGGATCCGGGGAAAATCTGAGTTTTTAAGGTATTTTAGCTTTCTCTTCTGAACTGCTAAATAATTAGCAGAGAATAGCTAATAGTCTGTGCCAGATTCCTTTATCTCAGTGGCTTCTCTGATCCCAGAGCTCTTCCCAGCGCGATCCGCAGATTATGCTAACACCCAGCCGTCTGTGCTGGCCTCTCTTCTTCCTCCCCTGGGGACTGACCTTTTCTGTTGAAACTCCAGATTCTCTTCAGCTGGTATGTCGTGCTTCCAGTCCTTGTGGTATCTATCAGTCCTGGGCTTATTCTGAGGCTGATTTATCTAATTGGTTGTGAGGGAGTGAGGACCTTTACAGAGTCGTGTGTTTCTTCTCCGCCATCTTGGCTCCATAATTATAAAAATTAATAAAAAATTTAAATAAAAGATGGTTGTGCTAGTGGTAATTTGACTTGTTTGGCATATGTTGTTTTTTGTGTCTCAAGGTCCCTTCCTATTTCAACAAAGCTGGTTAGCCCGTTATGAGTCAGTCAATCTCTCAGTAAATATTAAATTTTACTTATATAAATAAAAATATATAAATATTAAAGAAGACCCAGGACAAAGTCCTGAAGGAACTCAAAGTCAATGGTTATGACTTAAATAAAAATGAAGCAAAGAAGACTTAGAAGAAATAGTCAGAGAGGAAAGAAGAGAATCATGGATGACCAAAAGCAGGAAAATGCAGAGAAAACAATATCAAGGAGAAGATGTCAATATCAAAAATTATAGACAGGTTAAGAAAGTAAGAATAAGTCACTATGATGGCATATAGCTTCTAGGGGACATAGCAATAATTTTAAACTCCCCTGTCCTTAGAGGGCTTCTGTTCTAATAATAAGTCAGTGATTTTAAATCTTCTGGTTTTGTAATCTATGATCCTGAAGCCCTCTGATCTAAGAATGCTATTGTTCTGGCAATGAGTATAAAAGTCCTCAGCTATAATATAAATATTTCTTCCCTTAGACTTTAAGGAAGATATATTAGTGATCCTGAGACTAGTGTTCTAATAATCTGTCAATGATTTCAAGTCTTCTGGCCTTAGAATAGTCCCCCAAACATTACTGTCTGTTGGTCAGTGATTAACAAATTCTTGAGACCACTCCTTGATTCTACCCCTAGGACATAAAAATAGCATGTCTATAACATGAAAAACTAGATAAATGTGTTTCTTTGCTTCTGTTTTTTTTTTTTTTTTTTCTAAATTATCTCGGAATTTAGACTATTTCAATTGGCATTATATTTACAATATACTTTGCCTTCTTGATTTGGAAATGAGTCCAAGCCTGCAAATTTTTTTGAGATATCTCATGACACCAATCTGTGATCCCAACTTTTTGGGGTCCCTTCCCAACCTCAACAACTACACTTAAAAGATTAAAAGATCATTGGTAACTTTTGGGAGAGCAGTTTCAGTTGAATGATTACATCAGAATCCAGACTGCAGAGAATTAAAAAATGAAAGGAAACATAGTAGAGTCACCTAATGTCATTGCCTTTATTGTTATTTAGTTGTTTTAGTCATATTAAATTCTGCTTGACTCCATTTGGAGATTTGTTGCCAAAAATACTGGAATGATTTGCCATTTTACAGATGAGGAACTGAGGTTGTGACTTGCCCAGGGAGTCCAGCTGATTCCAAACCCAGAGCCCTAGAGATATGAAATAATAGCCATCAGAGATGGATGGATCAAGTGAGGGTTTCAGGGAGATGAGGGAAGCCTGTACACATTTACAGGAAGTAGAGAAGCAGCCAAAAAATAAAGGGAGACTGAAGATAAAGACAAAATGAGATTTATAAGGGGACAATATGCTGGAAAAGATAAGACCAAATTAAATCACTTGTATAGACACAGGTTTGCCTTTGGGAAACAGAAGTGAAGAAGGAGAAGGTGGTAAAAGGCATCTAGATGAGATGAGAAGGTGAGAAGAGGAAGCTCTCAGTGTAAGTAGCCTAATTTTTTTTTTTCAGTCTTCTCTCCCTTTCCAACTATAATTATAAAAACAAACAAAAGCTTCTATCCAATTTACTCTGTGTGTGTATGTGTGTTGTGTGTGTGTGTGTGTGTGTGTGTACACACACACACACATATATATATATATATATATATATATATATAAAACCTTTTATATTTAAGATGACTAACCATTTGAAATCTTTTTATTATTATATATGTAGATAATATAAGATGTGGCTCTAAACCTATTTTTTTTCCTTTTTTTTTCTTTCTTTCTTTTTTTTTCCCCCTGAGGCTGGGCCTGGGTCAAACTTTAAGAGGTATTCCTCACATTAATTGATTTCTGGATAAGGAAATAGAAAGGAGGATAAATCTTGGTTCTGATACACTAGCTAGTTGTTAAATATAAGAGAGAAATATTCATTTCTCACAACATATTTCCATATTAATCATATTGTGAAAATAAATATAGATTACCCTTCCCCTCCAAAATATATTTCAATCTACAGTCAGACTTTATCACTTCTTTCTCTGGAAATGGATAGCATTTTTTCACCATAAATTCTTTGAAATGATCTTGGATTATCAATGTATTGCTGAGAATAGATAGCATTCACAGTTGATGATCATCTAACATTGCTGCTACTATATAACTATTCTACTGGTTTTACTTACTTCACTTTGTATCAGTTCATGTAAGTATTTCCAGGTTTTTATGAAAGCATATTGTTCATCATTATTTTTTAATTTAAAAAATGGTATTTAATTTTTTACCCACTTATATGTCAAATAGATTTTTTGCATTTATTTTTACAAGATTTTGAGTTCCAAATTTTTTCCCTTTTCCTCTCTTTTCCTCTTTCCAAAGATGATAGACAGTTTGATATAGTTTATATATGTGCTATCATGTAAAACATTTCCATATTAGTTACAATTGTGAAAGAAGAAACAGATCAAAAGAAAAAAAAAACCCAAGAAAAAAATAAGTTAAAAAAATGCTTCAATCTGCATTCCAAGCCCATAAATTCTTCATCTGGTATGGATAGTGTTTTGTTTTGTGAGTTTGTCAAGGTAACAGGAATACAGTCAGATTTTTCCCATATGGAGTTACCAAATGATATGGTTACCCACCAAAATAATAGGGTTTCGGGACTGTAGGACCCCCAAAGTACAATGGAGTTATGGGCCAGTATCATGAGTTGTCTCAAAAGAATTTGTAGTTTTAGACCTCCCCCAAATAAAGGGACAAAGATTTTATTATGCTGCTAAGAGCTGGCTAAATTCATAACAGTGTTTAATAAGGAAAAGAAATTCCTAGCAGGCATGTCATTAAGGTATAGCTAGTGGGAATTACAGGATTAACACTAAAAAGAGTTTAAGGTCCTTAGTAGTTATTCTGACATTTAGCAAACAACCTTAAAAAGGATTGAAGGGAAGGGGATGATATTGACTGGTAGGCTAACACTAAAAGGAATTTAGCAGCCTAAAAAGAGTTAGTTAGGGAATTATATCAGAGTATGTCTTTTATAGGGGAAGTATTACCTTGGGGATTTGACATCATAAATGTGAAGTTATAATGGTTTGGCCAATGAAAAGAATTCAGCTAAGAATTCTACCAGAGACTTCCACCTGGAGTAGAGCTATAGCAATAAAATCCATTTAACAAAAGGCCCACTTAAATCTGAGATAATCCTATTGCTTCTGCAGTAACTAGGCTTCCAGATTGTTTACAGTAATTCAAGTTCTCTCCTAATGATATTCCTTTCTATCAAAATCTGAGAGTCTTATTCAGCCCCTATCAAATTTTTTATACTTGCTTTGGATCATTGTGTTGCTATGAGCTAAGTCAATCATTATTGATCACCACACAATGTGGTTTATACTAAGTACAATATTTTCCTGGTTCTGCTCATTTCACTTTGCAGAAGTTCATATAAGTCTTCCAGATTTTTCTGAAATCTGTTCATCATTTATTTTTGTAAAATAGTATCTATTACATTCATGTATCACAACTTGATCAGTCATTCTCCAGTAGATGGGCATCACCTCAATTTTCAATATTTTGCCATCATGGAAAGAACTGCTATACTATTTTTCAACATACAGATCCTTTCTCTTTTTATTATTCTTTTGGGATATAGACCTAGTGATGATATTGTTGGGTTAAAGGGTAGGCATAATTTGGTTGCCCTTTGGGCATAGTTCCAAATCAGTCTACAGAATGGTTGGATCAGTTCACAATTCCATCAGCAATGCATTAGTGTCCCAGTTTTCTGACATCCTCTCCCACCATTTATCACTTTCCATTTTTGTCATTTTGATCAATATGATAGGTTTGAGGTTGTACTTCAGAGTTGTTTTAATTTGCATTTTTCTAATCAAAAGTGACTTAGAGCACTTTTTCATATGTCTATGGATAACTCTGACTTCTTTACCTGAAAACTGCATACTCATATCCTCTGACCATTTATCAGTTGTGGAATGGCTTATAAAATACAACTCCTTGCTACCAGTCAGCAACATAGAGGGACTTGGGATATCTTGACATCTTTAACTTATGAGATTGCCTCCAAGGCTGAACACATTTGTTTTAGAATCACTGCTCAGTCCCCTATACTCAGGGAAAGAAAACAAAACACAAGGATGTGTCTACAGCTAGAAGAGTCTTTTAAACCTATAAAACAACTCCTATTAAAAGGATTATAGAAAAGGTACCTCCCAGGTATGTCTACTTTATTACAAAGTAACAATTCCTTTATGTTGAACCACAGTTTTTTCTTTTGAAATGTCCATCATTGTAGTTGGTTTAGTATTTAAGGCTTAGAAATGAAATGAAATGAGACACTTGTAGATCACCGTAAGTTAAAGAAGATTTCCTTACACAATAGAGAAAATATATTCAACAATGATACAAAATTAGCTAGGTTAGTATGCCAGTCAAGTGGCAGAGAGAGCCACTCCAATTTCCTCATGGACTGGTTTTTTTTTGTGCTTAAATGCTGTCAATGTCCTGAGCCTTAGTCTTCTAAGCCAATAAAATCTTCAGATGCTTTTAATATCTCCTAACCAAAAACTAACCAATACCTAACTCCAAAAGAGATACTCAGAATTATATTACACCACATCATTTGGTATAAAGGTTCTAAAATTTTTTTAAAAGAGAAGTGTGAAATACCCAATGGTTTCAACACTTCCCAGTGCACTTGAATCAGATGAAAATATAATTGGGAAATATTAACAAAAGAAATAAAAATACAATAGTTAAACGATAATGTTAATATGTGGTTTTCTATGTAACCTGTCCTCAGGTATGGCTTTATGACCTTGTTTTTGTTTGAATTTGATACCAATGCTTTAGATGACCTTTGACCACTTAAGTGGCTTTAAGCTAATTGTGTGAATTTTATTTATCATTAATAAGCCTCTATGAGCAACCTGTGGATAAGGCAGAGAGATGATGAAGTGAAACTTTTACCTCATCAAAACTGTCTTAAATTTTAAATTATAAAGAAACATTATAGAGAGAATTCTATGAAGAATCAATGAGAGTTTTCCTATAACAACTGAAAAGACAACAAAGAAAAAGAACAAATCTTATTTTCTGAGTTGCTAAATTTGAATCTGATCTCGAGAAGTATGAAGAGATTTAAAATATTTTAAGATTTTAAGAAATGTTAATCAGTCTCTGCAATAAGTTGGTTTATTTGGGACTATGTTCCCAGACAAAAAAGAATTATCTTCATGTGTATTATAGGTTTCATTTATTAATAAATTGTATGTATTTGGTGATGTTAATATTTAATTATGGAAATTAATGAATTTGGTATATTAAAAAGTGAGGGTAATTTCTCTTAGAAAAGAGGATTTCTATAGATAGTATTTGACTGAATAATTAATATTTAATCAACTAAAAGTGGGAGCAAGTGCTACTAAATAGTGGGAAAAAATGAGTTTCTTAATTTGGAAGAAACTACATAATCATATCTCTAAATTGTGACAAAAATCAGGATGGTAAAGTTAAATACATTGCAATAAATTAAGTTGACAGGCAGAGAAGAGAATTCTAAGCAAGATTGTATTTAATAAACTGCTATATTGTTATATGTTAACATTGGACCATATCCAAATAGAATATTCCTATTAAGGTTGGATCACTTTAAATAGCTAAAATTCTATAAGTTTACCCAGATAAATGCAATGTTTCTATTAGGAAGCTGAGTAGGAAATTTGAAAACATGAACATGCTTTAAAGGGAATATATAGTTTCTCTCTCTCTCTTTGTCTCTCTGTGTTTTTTCTCTCTCTCCCCCACCTTTCTCTTCTTCTTTCTCTCTCTTTATATATAGACTATTTATCTATTTATATCTACATAGGATAGATAGATAGATGGATGGATGGATAGATAAATAGGTATAATATATAATCAAATGTATAATTAGTTTCAATTTGTTTTAAATTGACCTAAGTACAAGAGCTGAATGGTGCAGAGTGCCAGGCCTGGAGTCAGGTAGACTCATCTTTCTGAGTTCAAATTTGGCTCAGACACTTCCTAGCTGTGTGACCCTGGACAAGATACTTAACCCTATTTGCCTCAGTTTCCTCATCTGTAAAATGAGTTGAAAAAGAAATGGCAAGCCATTTCAGCTGCTGAGAAAATTGCAAAGAATTATAAAGAGTTGAACATAACTGAATAATAAAATACTACAAAGGATTTATATTTAGCTAATGGATTGAAATATTATTATTACAAAACATGCCATTGAAATGGAAATTACTTATCCACTGATACCAAACCCAGTCTTATTATTGAGTTCCTACTGATGTGAGATCATGCATATGTTGTCAAATGTCCTGGTTATTTCCTCCACTTGTTTTATATTGCTCAAAATAGCCCAACAGCTCTAAGTAATGAGGTGAAATATTATTGTCAGAAATAAGCTATTGAAGTAGAATACAGTTATATACTGACATTTCTCCAAGTACCACACTCAATATTTACTATAGATGTGGGATTCATGCAAATCCCTAGAAACTTAGTAGCAAAAGCTATTATCATTATGAGGAATGTAAATCCAATTAATATACTTCAATTTGCTTAAAATTTCATCAGAAAGCGAGTGGCATCTATTTGTAGTTTGTCAAATATTGTTGCTGGGAATTTAATCACTCAGAAGTTTCTATTGATAAGGAATTGATGTAAATTGTTAGATTTAGCAAATGTGACTTGGAGAAACCCACTATTATCAGGAAGCTAGATAGCTACTTAATCAGTCATGGCCATAGTTTAAGCACTTAGTCAAGAGGACAGTGCTTGTTCTAATTCATTTTTTACTTTTCCAAGTAACAAGAAGAATTTATTTTTACACAAAAGATTAAATATTATTATTAGGAAATAAGATACTGAAGTTCAATGTAGATGTACACTTACCTTATAGAAAGTATCACTGGGATATTTTTAAAAAATTGATACTGGACTTATAAAATAGAATATTAGAAGCACCACATATTACCATTAAGTAATTAAATAACTAACTGCAACTTGTGGACACTTTGATGAGGTGCTGGATAACTAGGTAGGATTGGCAGAGAAAGCCTGAAGTAACATAAGATTAATTCCTGAGGCAAACAGGGGAAGGCACTGTTGGAAATCAGTTCAATCTTGTAATTCTTCCTACCCTCTGTGTAGCTCTTGAGTAGCCTCACCTTGCTGCATCTGGTTAGAAATTCAAGTTACGTCAAACCTCTAAGGTTAAATTTCCCCCACAAAACTATGGCCCATGCTCTCTTTGCTGAATCCATCATTTAGAAACTTCTATTTAGAGATTTTTCCCAATAGTTTTACTTTGGGGGTGTAAACTGTTTCAGTCTATATATAATAAATACCAAATGTAGGGACTTGACTTACATTAATCTCACTTATTTAAGTAGACATTCATACCTCAGGAGCATTTCAGACCATGAGATGACAGTGAATAATGAAATATGACCCAGGCAGCAGTAGCTGAGGTTGGGTTTGAACCTATGTCCTCTGAATCCAAAACCAGCGTACTATGTTGTTCCTCCAAATATTTCTTCTGTGACATGATTCCATAAGCTCATCAAAATATTTTAATCAAGTTGCTTGGGTATATGCACATTTTTTCCTTCTTAAATAGTATTTAGTTTTTTCAATTACATGTAAAGATAATTATTTTTTATAATAAATTTTTGAGTTCCACATTTTCAAAAAAAAATTTGTAATCATCTTCCTTTGGATGCATTCTAATTTAACAATATACATTTTGAAATTTGAATCTTTTCAGAGATGATATTTACCCATTTTCAACTGTTGGTTTAGAAATTTCCTGTAGAGATATTAATCATGGTTTGTCTATAGCTCATTTAATCAGAGTTGCATGAGAACTTGGGAAAAAAAAGGCTAAATGACTTCCTTATGGTCACAAAAGTAAGAAATTTTGGAAATGGGATTTGAGGAATAAAAATATTTGTTACAAAATAACAAGTTTGAAAGGCGGTATCTCCCTAATGCCAGGTCAATTAATTCATTATGCTAGATTACCTCTCATAAAGTATCAGATGCTAGGCTTTCATAAATTATCTTCCTTGACCCACAAAACAATCCTGTGAAGTGCTGTAAGTACTTACTGTTGTACAAGTAAGAAGTTTAGAAAGTTAAATTAGCTATTCATAGTTATATAACTTAATCTGAAATATTAACATTTTCTCCTTTACTTTCTTAAGTTTGGGCAACCAACAAAACAATAAATCAAGACCCGATTTGTAGCATTTGTCAATTTCCAAGGTGCAAATAATTCACACGGGAAATTTAACAATTAGCTCTTAGATGTTGATTGGAGTTCCAGTATATTCCCTGCTTTGGGAAATACTAAGCCATACAATATCACCAGAAGAATACTGATTTTTTTTCTTTATGGGGATGAAACTGATTTTAATCAAAATCATATTGTAATTTCCATAAAGCAATCCAGCTAGCTTTCATTATTTTGTTTTATTCAGGGTTTTCATTGTCTATTTGTTAATATTCAATATAAAATGAAGATAAAATGCATATAAAAGTTAAAGGCAAAAATTATCCTTGTTCCTTAATTAGAAAGGCAGAAAGTATTATCTGCAATGTAAATTAACAATCTATCTTTATTTAGGGGAATCCAAACCTACTATTTGATTGGTATAGGGAATTCCCTGGGAAGAAACTCCTTTACCAATGGAGATCAGGGAATAATGTTAAGATATTGATGTTAGAGAACTGCCTGGGGTGACTAAGAGGTTAAGAGGCCTGACCAGGATCACAGTATGAAAGAATTGGGTCTTCCCAACTTCAGGCTCAGTTTTTGCTTCACTATATAACATGCTGTCTCTGTATTCTAACATAGAAAGAAACTTAAAGGTTGATAAATTCAGTGCATATATTTACCCATTACCTTCCTTTGCACATGTGCATTGAAGATAAGTGTTAATTGGAGCTCTGAGAACATAACAAAGGAAGAAAAATGCCTATTGAGTTGCAGTGCTTTTGAAATTTTCAATGAATATTGATGATCTCCTTTGACACTTGGGATAGCTTCTTCCGCCTAGACAGTCTGCTATATAACCAAATGCTCTATTCTGGGAAATGGATTTTGTGTTTTAATTTAAGCAAAGGTTTGTTGCACATATATAATGTATGCTATGCCAATTAAAAATGCTGCAGGCTATGTATAGATATGCATCTGCTCTTAATACACTTCACACTAGTGATGAACACAGTTCATTCGAGATAATAATTACACCCTGAATCAATACTCTTTCACTATTTGCACAAAAAGAGAGTAAACATATAATTATACATAATCTTTTTTTTCCCTTCTAATCATGTTTTATAAAGTGGTCATACATTTTAGTATGTAAAGTAATGTGTTAAAAGCTAAGTGCCTCAGTGGATAGAGTGAGGAAACTGAGATCAACAGATAAAGTGACTTGCCCAGCTAATAAGTGTCTGAGGCCAGAATTGAACTCAGGAATATGAGTCTTCCTCTTTTCCTCATCTGTAAAAATGAGCTGGAGAAGAAAATGGCAAACCATTCCAATAACTGTGCCTAGAAGACTCTAACAAATGGATCATAAAAAGTTATGACAGACATGAACAACATGCATTTTATCCCAGAATCATGAATAATTTAATTCTTTGATCAAGGATCTGAAACCATATGTATCTTCATGTGTGTTTTAGTCTTGATAGTGTAATATAAGGCCTATATTCTAGTACACCATCCCAGAAGTTGAGCTCCAGGGTCTCATTATTGTGATCAGGTAACCCTGGCTTCTTGAAGGCCACTGGAAATATTCTTGAGTATGGTACTGGGTCCACTTTCTGAAATCCAGAAAGTACAGAAAGAAAGATCACTCTCCAGTAGAGTAATGCAGTTCTTTGGCTAGGACAGCCCACAAAGCTTTGGAATACAAAATGCCTTTTATTTTCTTAATTAAATTGAAATTGAGATCTTCTGTTGATAAGGAGAATGGAGGTAGATGGTGTATTGAGACTGGAGAGAAAAAAGTGATTGATGGTCATTTAGGGAAGAAAGGAAAGACTGCCCCCAGAATAGTGTTGGTACTGTGTAGATTTCTTTTTTTGAAAAGGGGTTACAGACCTAAAGTTTTATTGACATAGAAAACTAGTAGAGGAGGAAACTTCCTCTCCCAATATTCATAGACAACTAAACTGCAAATTAGTCTTAACTGCCTTGCCCAGTAAGAAGGAAAGTGACTTGCCTGAGGTGACATAGCCATTAAAAGTGAGAGGTGGGATGTAAATCTTGGTCTTCCCGATAGTCTGCCACCTCTTTTAGTAGAGAATTGAGAATATAAATAAATGACTCACCCATCATAATTGTCTGATTACTCAGGCAACATATATCAAAGTACTTTGAAAATCTTAAAAGTATGATATAAGCTTATTATTGTCTTCATGAAATACATATTTATTATTAAAGTGTAATCAATTATTGTTATAAAAAGCAAGGTGGTTTGCTATTTGGGCAGCTAGGTAGCATAGTGGATAGAGCACTAGACCTGGAATCAGGAATAGTTCAAATCTGACTTTTACTAGTAGTTTCTCTTTTTGCCTCCTTTTCTTCATCTGTAAAGTGAGTTGGAGAAGGAATTCGTAAATCACTCCAATACCTTTGCCAAGAAAACTTCAAGTGTGAGTAGAAACAGTCAGACTGATTGAAACCAACACAACAACAAAACGATATTATCTACCTAGATGGCTTAGTGGAATTAAAAAAAAATAGTTTTCAGTAACTATCATGCAAGGCACAAATGTACTAATCCTGGCCCTTTTTAGACGTTACACTGACACTTTGCATTTTTCTAGAGTATGATCATCTAATATTTTGTATGATACTCGTTTATTTTGTCTTCTCTCTAAATTGCCTGATCACAGGTACCATAACTCATGCATATTCTTGCCTCTTTCCTACTTCTTAATCCAATTTTTTTCTCATAGTAGATACTTAGTTATTACTTCAACATGATTAAAAAAAACAAAACTGTTTTAATCACCATGTGTGAAGAATTCTTCAACTTCTCCTATAACAACTGGAACAGAAGGTTGTGGTACCAGACGGCTCCGGATGCTGGCACATTAGAATGTGATAGAAACCTTAGGGAGGCAGTATGGTGTGGTGTAAGAACACCAGATTTGGAGTCAAAATGGTCCAATTCCAGTTCTTTTTTACTATGTTGGACCAAGTCCCCGACCTTAATCTCCACGTTTGTAAAATGAGTTCCTTTCGACTTGAAAAAATTCCATGACCCATATTTTACATTTAAAGGATAGACAAATGGAAGAACTAGTGCAATAGGTCACGATTCGGGGTGATGATGCTCTTATTTCCTGTTCTGACTTTGTTCCAGTCTATCTAGTTTTTGCTCTAGGGAGTTGGGGTTAGTCCGGGGCTGCCAGCTCTTTCCCCGCCCCCCCGCCCCCAAAGGAATTGGGTGTGTCTCCACCCACGCCGCCACTCAGCTGCTACTGTCTGTTTGGAAGCAGTCAAAGCAGAGTGCCCCTTTCCGAAGCCAGCCGCTCTTCCTAGCTCTTTCTTTACCCTCGGGGGACCGCCATGCCCCGTTCCACTTTGCCCGGGCTCCTGCTACTTTCGCTGTTCCTATGCCATTGGTCCCATCGTTTGACAGGGGCGAACGACAGCAGCAGCCCCAATGAGTGCGGTCAGTGCATCCCCGAGAGCTGCGAGCCGGTGCGGTGCAAGGCTCGGGAGCTCTCGGTACGGGACGACTGCGGATGCTGCGAGCAGTGCCTGGGCACGGAGGGCGAGCTGTGCGGGGGCAGAGGTGGCGTGGGCAGGAGGCGCCAAGCCCGTTGCGGCCCAGGACTGGTCTGCGTGAGCCAGTCTCGGGAAGTGCTGGGAGCTGCCGCGTCCCAGGAGCAGCTACCCGAGGAGCTGGAGGGCACCGGGCTGTGCGTGTGCAAGGAGGACGGCGCCGTGTGCGGGTCGGACGGGCGTTCCTACCAGAGCGTGTGCGCCCTACACCTGCACAGCTGGATCTCGGTGAGGGCCGGCCACGAGCGGGTCCACAAAGCTCACGATGGCGAATGCAAGTTGGGTGAGTCCTTTATCTGACCCAGGTGGGGGGTCCGAAGCCAGAAGGGATGGAGCAAAGAGCGGAGCCGGGGAGAACCTGCCACGCGATCCCTCTTACTTCGGCGTGCGCCCACCTTAACTGTATCTATGGCTTACAAAAGAAGGGGGTGGAGTATTCGGGGTAGAGGAGAAAAAAAAGGCAGGTGGCAGGTTCTGTTACTAAGTCCGGAGTTGGTCCCCTCCACCGGTGTCCTGGACACAGCCCTCCTAGATCAAAAGTCCTGAAGATCTGGGGATGGAGAAAAAGCAAGAACACAAAACTCTTAGAAACCTTTTTCTGAATAGGTTTAAGTCAAACGTTCGCTTCATTTCTTTCCTCTCCTCCCCACACTTGACAAACTTGTGGGTGGGATGGTGGGATGGAAATACCAGACTTTCACGGTTTCGACAAATTCCATTGTTTTTATTTTTATTTTTTAAATAAGAGCACTCATTACTCCTGTTTGGATTTTGTAATGACTGACCGGTGCAGTAATCCTCAATGACCTATTGGCTTCTTGCAGGGGAAGAGGTTTTTTGTTTTTGTTTTTTTTTCCCCTTCGGTTCTGGGTCAATGCAGTCTAACCTCCCCTTTTCTCCCCCTCCTCCACTCCCACCTCCCACAATCTAAGATTGGATTGAACCAAGACATTATTAAATTGATTTCTTTTCTTAGGAAGCAGTGACTTTTGTAACTAGCTGCTAACATTGCCTACTTCTGTCTTGAGTCGAGAAAACCTCACATTACTGAAAGTATTTTTTTTTTTGTTCTGAAAATTAAGATTTTTCTCTTTAAGTGAAACGAGAAGATGCATAATATCAAAATAATTTAAAAAATTTTCACATCTAGTTCCTTTTGATTCTGTGTATTACTCTGGAGATAGATTGATGGATTAGGAAGACCCGATGGATAAAGAATTCTTGGGTAAATTGAAAGGGATTAAAGAAATCGAAAGAAATGGAGAAGAGACAAAAGAGATACTTAGGGAGCCTTGAATGAAACCCTGTAGGTCTGATGCATTGTCTGTTAAGGGATGCCTTCTTCCCACTCAGGGGCCCAGCTCTGGACTCAGACAGACAGGGTTCAATCTTGGGAGAGCCAAAGAAAAAGAAAAGGGACCAGGATTTAAAAAAAAATTATTATTATTCTCTGGCTCATTATACCCCCAAAGTAAAACTATTGGGAAAAATCTCTAAATCAAAGTTTCTAAATGACCCTATTTAGATCTCCCCCCAAAAGATTCACAGAGATCCTTAAACAACAACAAAAAGACTAAATATACAAAGTAGATTAGGTATAGGACAACTATTTTCTCCACTCAATTCATTACTTTCTAAAATGGGCAGTTTTAATTTAGATAGTCATAGTTAGTACTCAAGATGTTAAAGAAAAGGGTTTCTAAATGTTCTTTTGGTGTGGTTTCTCTTCTTCATCTCATAAATAATATTTCTCAACAATTAATACACAATAATTTATCTCAATGGAAAAACAACATTTTCCAGGATTCTGCTCTAAAGAAAAAAAAAAAAAAAAAAAAAAAAAAAAAAAAAGATCTTTTCTTTGTTTAAGGGCTAGAGTTGGAGCATACTAGTAACCTAAGAAATACTTTCTCATTGAAGCAACATGATTTTAGTCTTAAAAATGCAAGTACTGCATAAATCTCATAATGAGTGAGGTAGTAAGGTGTAGTGGCTAGAGTGCTGGACTTGTAGACAGGAATGTCTGGATTCAAATATATGTTATCTTTTGCTCTGAGTCTCCATTTCCCCATCTGTAAAATGAAGAGATTGAATCCTTAGAATGACCTTAGAATCTCTTCTAACTTTACATTTATGATCCTTGATTTTAGATTCCTAATATGTTGGTATCTTTTTAAGAGGTAATATGATGTAGTGGAAGAACACTCACTAAATTCTTAACTTAGTAGGCAAATTCCTTCACAATTTGAGTCTACCTAGTTTAAAGTACTTTCAGAGTATGCATTTACTCCCTTTACATTCCATCCAACAGACCTATTAGCTAAGTCATGAGGACTGAGTTCAAATTTGGCTTCAGAAAGTTACTAGCTAGCTGTGTGACCCTGGGTAAATAGATTAACCCTCTTTGCTTCAGTTTCCTCTTCTATAAAATAAGCTGGAGAAGAAAATGACAAATGACTCTAGTATCATTCTCAAGAAAAATCCATGTGAGATAACAAAACTAAACAACAACAAAATCCTATCTTTCCCTTCCAATTTTTTGCATAGACTCTCCCCCTCCACTTCAAGTAGAATTTATTCCCTCTTCAACTCTGAAATTCTTAGCTTTCTTCAAAGCTCAGCTTAGGTATTCTCTCTAATATCACGCCTTTCCCAAAACTTCTAGTTTTTAATGTATCTTTTTTTTATACTTATATCATACTTATATGTTTGTTTCTCATATAATCATAGAGTAGTAACTGAGTAAACCATGTCAAATAGTCATTCTGAACTTGTGTTTTCCTTATAACTAAAATAATTAACTGGGGGAGGGGTTAAGAAAATCTGGCTTTTAAATTCAGATGCTTACTAGCAGTGTGAGCACAGTCAAGTGACTTGAACCTCCCTGAGCTTCTGTTTCTCTATTCTGTGGAGTAGCATTAACAAGAGCATCTATGTGACAAATTGCACTGAAGATCAGTTGGGATAATATATGTAAAAGCTCTGTAAGTCTTTTAGCGCTTATATAAATGTGAACTGTTATTAGTATCTGTAAAAGGGAGATGATAATAACATTTTTTAACGTGACTGTTGTAAAAAAAAAAGTGCTATAAACCATTAAATGCTCCATAAATGTCAGTTATGAGATTGCACTTCTACATATCATTAAACTGAGGAAATTAAAGAGGCTGTTTTAAAAACATAATATTAGTAATATAAGGATCAAATGTCAACCGGGGTCTGACATTTTCCATTTAAATTTTGCTTATTTCTCTCTAGAATTTGTCATAAATTCTTTTTTTGCACTGAAGCATATTTTGTTGCACTCCATGACAGTTTTCTGATGGGAGCAAGATAAAAAATGCAGCCAGAGGGGTCATTTTATAGACCAGTAAGTACCTAATTATATGCTGACCCAGAGCAACCATTCACTCAGCCATAAACAGCAGGAACAGTGTTTTAACAGCCCCCTTTGGGAGGAGGATTGAATGAAGAAGACCTAAGCCTGAGTAGCAGCTGTTCTTCTAATATCTCTAATAAAACTGTCTCTTCTCATTTGCATATTAACATTTTTCAAATGAGTACATCAGTTTTTCTATAAGAGAAAAGATTTAAGGAAACATTGCTTTTACTTCTTCTTGTCTTAGTAAACACCATTACACATGGTTGTTTCATTCATGATAGATGTACACATCAAAAATCTATTTTCAGGCTCATGGAATGATCAATATCCTTTCTATATTTTAAAACTTCTTGAAATGTATAATAAAGCATCAAACACTGAATCAATACCCTCTTTAGTTGATCTACATTTGAAATAAAATAGTTGAACTACTTTACAAAAGCCCAGGTTTCTCTGAAACATAGTTTGAATAAAGTTCTTAATCTAAACTCTTTTTTTACACTAATGATGATAATGATTATGATAACTTATTTACACATTGTTTTAAATGCTATGTAGTACCAAGAGGTACTTTAGCTTCTAATCAACAGCTTCTTATAGCACCGGCTTATAACATTTCAATAAGTTAGATAGTATAAATAGAATCTCTATTTACTGATAGAGAAACTGAGGCTCATAGGAATTAAGTGATTTGTCTATGTTCAAACATTTAACAAATGCCAGAACCAGTTTTGAAATTTAGTTCCCTTTATTTCAGTTTTAGTATTCTTCCTGTTAAAAACTTAACCTCCTTCCTCAAATAGGAGCAAATTAGGGGGTAAATGGGAAGATAATGATGTGTTGTATTTTCTAAATTATAAATATTAATAAATTTTAGTGCTTGCTGTCAGGCCCTGTTTGGAAAAGATCTTTGTCAACACTCAACACCTATTTAAAACTCTAAGTGTTCTTTGAGAATACCTGAGAATAAATACGTCTGGGATAGGTAGATTTGGCTTTGGAGATGACTGGGATTGATGGGGAGTGGTAGGTGAAGAAGCTAACTTGATGTCATAGGATCTCATGATTAAATAATAGGATAAAAAGAAAAAGTTACCTGTAGACTTTGAAGCTAGACCTGGGCTGGCACATTTGATTTGGCTAGAAAATCTAATTAGGCATTATAACTCAGAATAAATTATTCTTATTGGAATTAGAGGCTAGATGAATAATGACAATTGTAAATATTTTATTTATCTAATCCCTTTACCAAAAGGAAAGCAGGCATGAATATTCAATAGATTCAACATCCTAGATCCTGTAAACTGGTAGTTACTGAGACATAAAGAAACACATCCTGAATAGGAAAGGAAATACCTATTGAAAGGTGTATAATAGGCAGGGAAAGTGTGCCCCAGTGGACTCTCTAGATACACACACACACACACACACACACACACACACACATATTCTGAATGAAAGCTAGTAATAGTCAAAGAAATGTTCTGGTGAAATTAACTGAGGAAATTTGCTCTCAATATGATGAGAAAACTGAAGTGTAGGAAAGTTCAGTTACTGTATCAAGGTCATATAGATAATAAGTGTCATGATTTGAACTTTACTTTAAATATAAACTTAGTGTTCTTTTCACTGTATCAGGCTGACTATTCAGGTCTTTAAGAAACAGTTAAGGATTCAAGGCAAATCATAATTCTTGGCTAGTTTTACCACAAGAACACTTTATCTGTGACTAGATTTCATTCAGTTTTTTTATGTTGTCTTTCTACTAATTAATATAAAATAAACAAGATAATGCTGATTTCAATCTCACTTTTTGTGGTAAATGAGCATTAGCTCATATATTTAATTAAACATTTATCTATGTTCTAATGGAGAAGGTTTTTTGTTGTTAAATACAAACTCTAGTTGAATCTAATTGTAACTTTACTGCTTGAAAAATTGAATCATTGTTTATTAAGGTATGCTATTTGATTTCATTTGAATTTTTTTCTCACAGTCCACAAAGGGGTATTCTCTGATCCAGCATTTATAATGATAGATTTTTCATTATTGTCATTGTTATTCCAAAGTAAATTCTGTTATTTCCTAGTGTTAAATTTCATATCTTTTGCTTTGTGTACTTGGAACTAAAAGACATAGGCATGAGACCTGGGACTGATGCTTATAATTATAAATAATTACAAATTACTTGAAAAAGGTAAAATTCATTCTCCTGAACCCATTTATTCTTGCAGAACAAATAGGACAAGAAGCATTGGTTGAAGTTAGAGGTAGCTGGTGGCTTAATAGATAGAGTTTTGTCTCTGGAGTCAAGAAAGACTGAGTTGATATTTAGACTCAGACATTAGTTCTATAATCCTGGCCAAGTCACTTAAACTCTGTTTACTTCAATTTCTTCAACTGCAAAATGGGAATAATAATAGCACCTACCTTGTAGAATTGTTATGAGCATCAAATGAGGTGTACATAATAGGTACTATATAAATGCTTTTTCTCTCCTTTCCCCCCAAAGAAGACACAGCTGTCTTGAGGGTCCTTCAGATCTGCTTCTCTAACAGGCAGAGATAGCTCAGGGTTTGGGAAATTCTGAAGAAAGTAGGAGAGAAAATAGGAGAGAAAAAGTATTAGATTGACTACTAAACTGAAGGTCTACAAAGCCATTGTGATGACTTCATTGTTATGTGTTTGTAAAAGCTGAATATATATCAGCACCATGCCAGGAAAATGAATCGCTTCCATGTGAATTGTCTTGGGAATTGCCAGGAATCACCTAGCGGGACAACACATCAGACACTGAAGTTCTTTCTAGAACTAAGTACCAAGCATTCAAACTCTACTGCAGAGAACACAACTCCATTGGGCTGGCCACATAGTTCAAATGCCAAATGGATGCTTGCCAAAAAAAACCTATTTTATGGAGAAATCACACAGGGCAAGTGCTCACAAGGTGGCCAGAAAAAGTGATACAAGGACACTTTCAGGGTCTCTCTTAAAAACTTTGGAATCAATTGTATGACATGGGAGACACTGGCATAGGACCACCTAACATGACATGCCCTCATCAGAGAAGCTGCTGTGCTCTATGAGCAAAGCAGAATTGAATTAGCTCAGATGAAATGCAAAATTTGTAAAGTTAAGACATTTCACTCCATTTGTTCAGTGGGACTGATTGTGTCTAACCAGTGGCAGAGCATTCTGAGCTTGTATTGATCTGATCAGACACACACAATTCTAACATTAGTGATGTAATTTTGGTCTTCTTTGAGAAAAAAGAACAACAACCAACTATAACTTATCTTTGAGCCCCCACCAAGTTGAATTCAATAAATGCTAGGAATATAACTTTGGTGTAATGATAGCAAATTTCCACAGAAACAGACAAATGTTGAAATAATGCTTATAGTATTTTTGTTCTTAGTCTAAAATCAATAAAAAGATAAACATCAAGTAAGCAGTAGACTATGTATAATAGTAAATATTAAAATTGTAAAAAAAAATAGTAAATATCTATCAAGCAGCGAGAGCCTGTAGTGCCCCACCCCCACATCCTAGACAACAGTGCAGCTTTGCACCTAGAGTGATAGGAACCATATTGTTGAGTAATCCTTTAATTAAAGAAGTGAAGCAACACAATTCTTAAAATAGACTTGATTCATATTTCTCATAGTACTGTTCAGTTTAGAAGACCTGAAGTTAGGGTCTCAGCTCACTTATGATAGGAAAGATGGGGTGTAGAGTAACAAGACAGTTGCATTTGAAAGCATGTGCAGCACTCTGTCTCTGTAGTGTTCCACATTTCTATCGAAAGGAGATTAATTTGTTTCACCATCTGTTTTCTGGAACCAACAATCATCATTACAGCTAATCTGAGTTCACCAGAATCAGCATGTTTAAAATTTTCTTTCTACCAACATAATCAACTGATAGTTGCTTAAACATAAAAAGAAATTATCTGGAAAATTTAATTATGTGGAAAGCCTGAGTGATGCAAAATATATAAGATATTTATGCTATATGAAAGTATTCATGAATATGTGCTTTCACATAGCCTGAATGAGGTTGTATTCATGAATAAAACAATAACTTTAAAAGACATTTAAAACTTATTTGCTTTTATCTGCTACAATTTCTTCCATTTACGGTTTTCTTCATAATCCATTCATCATAAATTATGAGGTCCCTGAGGGGGAAGTAAGATGAGGTCACTTTTTAATGGAAGGAAAACAAAGGTCTTCCTATCATTCTTTCCCAAATCCCTCATTATAAAGAGGAAATTGGAATTTTCTTTTTAGTAATATCTAATGAATTTACCCCGAGGGGCCTCAGGTTCAATATTCAGCTCAGAATGAATACTATCAGACTACAATATTGCTAATTATACCTTGACTAAGATAATAAAAGTATATAGGAACATTATTGACCATCAATGCAGGACAAAAAAAATTAGACCTAAACAACTGCAGTCAAATATAACTCCTCTTGCCTCTGTCCTTTACTGGAGCTTGTCCTAGATTTTGATAACATCAATAGAAACAAATGGTAAGGATCTCCGCAGAGGTGTACCACCATTCTGGAAAGCTAAGGATGAATTAAAACATTAGTGCTTTGGTGAGATATTACATTTCTAGTTTATGGGGATAGGTAGAACCAAGATATATTTTTAAAGAAGTCCATTCTTTCAATTTCCTTGCCTCTTTAGCTTGGGTTTCTTTGGTGATCAGGAATCCATGTAGATCCACAGGATAAAGTTTAAGGACAAAGTTTGCTGCTCTCTGGTCTTCTAGAGTATCACTTTGCTCAGGTCTTCAATTAAATTGGCTAACTTTTCTTGTCAAGAAATAAGGGATAAGGGACTGTCTCAGATTGAATAATCCTGAAGTTGCTAAGTTTTCCTCTTATTATTGGGCAGAAAACAGCCTAGTGAACTCCTTAAGTAGTCTCATTACTAGAAGATTTGCTATGAGGTAATGACTTTCTTTCACAAGAAACTCATGAAATAGTCAACTAAAAATGGAAGATTTGTAATTGGTATTTGTAGATTAAGGACTTATACGGATATAACAACAGGGTTTTAGAGTTTTTTATAGGTTTCCTATAGGCAAATAAAGGTCATGTATGTAGTATAGTGGACAAAGATTTGGCTTCAAATTCCAATTCTGATATATAATGGCTATGTCACCTCAGGAAAATCAGATTATATTTGCCTTAGAACTAGCAGGATCTCAAAAAGATCATTAAAAAGAAAAAAGACCTACATGTATGAAAATGTTGGTAGCAACCTTTGTGTAGCAAGGAACTGGAAGCTGAGTGGATGTCCATTAGTTGGAGAGAGGCTGAGTAAGTTATAGTATATGAATGTTATGGAATATTATTGTTCTATAAGAAAAGATCAGCAGGATGATTTCAGAAAAGCCTGGAGAAACTTACATGAACTGATGCTAAGTGAAATGAGCAGAACCAAGAGATCATTATATATAGCAACAAGATTTTACGATGGTTATTTCTGATGGATGTGGCTCTTTTTAACAATGAGGTGAGTCAGGCCAATTCCAATAGTCTTGTGATGGAGAAAGCCATCTGAACCCAGAGAGAGGACTATGGGATGTGTGGATCACAACATAGTATTTTTACTTTTTTTTTTGTTGTTTCATTTGCTTGCATTTTGTTTTATTTCTCATTTTTTCTTTTTTATGTGATTTTTCTTGTACAGAATAATAATTGTGAAAACATGTATATAAGAATTGCATGCTTAACATATATTGAATTAGTTGCCATCTAGGGGAGGGGGTTGGCGGAAGGGAGGGAGAAAAAAATTTGGAACACAAGATTTTGCAAGGGTGAATGTTGAAAACTGTCTATGCATAAGTTTTGAAAACAAAAATCTTAAAAAAAGAAAGAAACCAGGCAAGCTAAGAGGCAGAGGTTTATTACCTCTTAAAGCAACTTGTTTATCAAGTAATTTAGTTCAATAAAATCTTAATGAAAGGCAAAAAAAAAACAAAAACAAAAACAAAAACAAAAAAACCAAAACCCTAGCAGGATTAAACTAACAGTGAAATATTTGAAAAGTGTGCTTTGGTGACTTTAAAGGCTAAAAAAGGTAATATTACTTGTTCCTTATTGATTAAGAATTTATTTAATTCAAGTCCATGCTAATAATTCTCATGGCTTGGACTTCTAAGAATTTCTCTGATTTTTAGGATTGTAGTTAGCTATGCTGATGATCTTAGGTCAGAGTTACATTAAATGTGACTTCAGTTATAAATCTTGTGTGAAAAGTTTGTATTTATTCCTAACATAGATTTTTTTCCTCCAATGCATAATTTTCTACCATATTAAATCTGCAGAGTAATATTATATAATATATACCTTTTGGGGTATAGAGGTGCAGAAGTGCTGAACCCCCAAATACATTGTGTTGTGAAGGGTCTCAGGAGAATTTGTTGGCTTAGACTATTTCCAAATCTAGAGGCAAAGATTTTATTATTATACCATTGACTCCTTTCTAGAAGGGAGTTAGAGATTAACAAGGGAAAAGACTGACTCAATTGTCTATCAAAACTATTAACAAGGGGGAAGACATCATTAAAGTGGGCTAGGTTCCTAATGAACTAGTCATTGTGACACTTAGTGAGTGGGCTAAAAAGAGTTCACAAAGGTAGTAGTATGACTACCATGACCTACCACTACCACTACTACTGCTACTAGTCAACATTTATATCATGCCTACAGTTTGCCAGGCACTGTGCTAAGCACTTTACAAATATTATCTTATTTGACTTTCACAACTCTGGGAAATAGTATTATTGTTATTTACATTTTATAGCTGAGCAGACTGAAGTAAATAAAGGTTAAGTGACTTGCCCAGGCTCACATAGCAAGGAAGAATTTGAAGCTAGGATATGAACTCATATCTTCCTAACTCCAGGTCTAGTGTTTTATCCAAATGAAAAGGTTTTTTTGTTTGGGAAGCAAATTTCTCACTCTAAATTTGCAAAGCATATGAAGGTGTAGCAACTTAATAATAGTTCACTTTTTTTTTTTAACCTCAATCACAATCAGATTGAAGTAAAAATTTGCATAAAATCTGTATAAATCCAGAATGAAAAGTAGCATTGAAACTATCTACTTTATTTAAAACTGAAATATAAAATTGTACTATTAGCATATCCAATATAGTGTCAAATGATAGGACTTTTTTTTTTTTAATTTAAGAACTGGTAATTGTTTCCTCACTCTATTTATAGATTGTTGTTTCCTGTTTGTGCTAAGTTTAAAATGCAGTATCAGATACATAAAAGTAGATGAGTAGATAGGTTTCTTGGCTTTTGAGATCTCCTTCCTGAAGAGAATAGAGCCTGGAAAGAGGCCAGTAGAAAAGATTTGTGGCATCCTGGTACTTTACTTCTTGGTTCTGGCTGTTGATACCAGATAGCCCTCTCTGTAGTTCAAAGATAACAAATCATTTTGCATGTGAGTCCCCTTTACAGATTTTTTTTTTTTTAAAGACAATACAGCTTCTATAGAGATTTCTCTAACTCGCTGACATGGTACTCCAAGTCAAAAGGGGAACCTTAAAAGAAACTGTTTTGATTGTATTAAATATTTTTAGTAAGATTTTCATATAAAACAGAATTATATCCATTTCTCTTTTTAGTTATTTTTTATCTATATTTTCCTGCAAGCTGAATTTGGTACCCAAAACTCTCCTGGAATTATCCTTATGAAAGGTTTGACAATATCAACTTCCTTATTGCTATTCTTTTGCCTTTTCCTTCCATCTTCATTTTTTTTTTTTTTTTTGGCATCTTCTCTCAGACACTTGGGATCACTCACATACTTTTACTTTTATTTTAAAAATGTTTTGTTGACTCATTTTGTTTCATAATACTAATTTCCAGATAACATTTCTCTAAAAATAACAAAAACAACAAGACAGTTAAACAAATTCAGCCAATACTATGACTGAATCTAGTAGTGAATATGGCATTCTGCATATAGTCCCCTACCCTTTTACAGAGGTTCCTTCTTTTGGAATTAATTCCTTCCCTTGATTTCTGAAATAATCCATATTTCTTATATTCCTCTGTCTTCTCCAACTATTTCTTCTCAACTTTTATTAATATCTTCTCATGTTTTCTTCTTCTTTTTTTTTTCTGAGGCAATTGCTCAGGGTCACACACAGCCAGGAAGTGTTAAGGGTCTAAGGCCATATTTGAACTCAGGTCCTTCTGACTTCAGGACTGGTGCTCTGTCCACTACACCAACTAGCTGCCCTCTTCTCACCTTTTCTTGCTATGAAACGATGGTTATTCCCTTTGTTCTCTCTAAGATACATTGTCTTTCCCTCTAATGACATTTCTGTTATTATGGCTTCAACTTTTGTCTCTATGCTTGTGGGAAAAGTTTTTTATTACTTTACTAGAAAACAAAAGAAAACCTTCATATTAAGCTTATTTGAATATTATATTTTGAGAAGAGATATGGTCCTTGTAAAAGAAAAAAATCTATATGCAAAACAGGCAAATCCTATGTTTACCATAAGCCAAAAGATATCTGGAGGTTGGATATTGGGAGAGAGAAGACATAAAAGAAGGGTGAGGAAGGACCATTGTTTTGGAAGGAGAAAACTTTCCAAAGAAAATGATGAGAATTCATTCCGTTCATGTCCAGACACACGAAGAGACTTTGATGTTTGTCTCTTTTGCTTTTGACTATGCTACACAGAAGGGGAGAATGGAAGTCCGAAGGGAAGGGAGGAATTATTTTAGTAGAAAAAAGGGAGAAGCTGAGAAAGCAGTGGTAGTTAAATCTCTGCCCAAGGCTATGAAGAACTGCATCTTTCAACTCTCAGTGAAACTAGAGCTGAGCCGAAGACAAGCTTGACAGCTCCCAAAATCCAGTAGGTGAGAGCAGAGAAGCTGGAGGGAGTGGTTAGATCATCTTTTTAATTAGACTAAATGGAAACAGCTGGCAGCCCATTAATTTTTAATTTTCAACTACCTTGAAACTCAAAAGCAAACTGGAGGAGGTTTTTTTGCAGGAAGAACTTCAGGCTGAAAATTAAAAAGTTCAGAAGGAATTACATTTACCCTTGATAGGAAATTGATGCTGAGAATCAGACATATTGAGAGTAGTTTAAAAGAGATCTTGCTTTAGCTGCATTTTAAAAAATATGACCAGTAAATGTTTATACCTTAATGATTTTAATGAACCTTGAGTCATCAATATCAAACTAATGAGAAAAGCAGCATCTGGCCACATTTGAATAGCCAAACATTGTAGAAAAAAAGCAAGAACTTAAAGGATCTGGTTCCCCCTGGTTCTGCCAGGTGTGAGATCTTCTTTGAACTCGACTTCTTTGAACTCCAGTTATGCCAATACAGATAAAAATAAATTTGAAGTCCTCTTAGGCCTGAATTGGTGACTTCTTATTGCTCTCTGAGACTCCTACAGAACCTGCACCACATAATCTAGCACAATTACTTGTCTTGTAGTGATTTCTATTCATGTGTATATGCCTGCTGTCTACACTGTTTATTTTGACAAATCACAAAATCATAGAATTTCATACTTGGAAAGATCTCATTAGTTAAAGCTTATAAAATATTTGCAAAAGTCATCCTAAATTTGTTTAAGGACCTCTAGTGAGGGATACTCTATTAGTGCTCAACCAACTCATTATACTTTTGGACAATACTCACTTTATTTTATATTTTATTTGAAAAACTTGAATTTACAAGTACATCGCAAATCATTAAAAAAGTATTGTACAAGGAACTCCCCTTTTCTTCCTTCCTCTCACCTTCCCTTCCTCTCTCTTTCCTTCCTCCCTTCTCCCTGCATCCTTTCTCCCTCACTCTCCTCCCCATTTACCTACAATTGGGAAAAAAAGAGAAAGAAAGCAAAGTCCTTGTAACAAATATCCCCCCATTGATTCAGTCTGAAAATATGTCTCATTTTGAGATTCTGTATATTTAGTCCATCATCTCTTGGTGATGAGTAGCATTCTTCATCATAAATACTTTGGAATTATATTTGATCATTGTGCTAATCAGAGATCTTTGTCTTTCATAGTTGTTGATTCTTACAATGCTGTTATTGTTATAAAATAATATTGTTATATCTATAAATAATTCTGCTCACTTTACTCTTATTCAGTTCATACAAGTCCTTCCAGGTTCAAGACAAAAATATCTAACATTTTAACTTTTTTTTTTTTAGCTTTTTATCACCTACAAATTTAATATGTGTTTCTTTAAACAACACCAGATCTAGTACAGACATCTGAGGCACTTCACTAGAGATTTCCCTTCAAATTAACATTGGTGCCTTGTGTTACTTCTTGATGTAACTATGTTATACAACTTCCTTTTCTAGATATTCACTAAACATCCTTTTCAATAAAATGTTTTAGGATTTTTTCAACAGAAATAAAACTCCAATGGGCCTGTTGTTTCAGACTTCATCATATTCCATTAAAATATACAAACAAGGATAATTCCTCCCTTTCTTCAATTCTCCTATCCTCTATAATCTTTCAGAGGTCATTCACCTTGAACTCCCTCAGTAATCTGAGAGTTTTTTTCATCTATATTCAGTAATTTGAACTCATCAAAGGCAGCTGTTTGCCCTCTATTTCCTTTTTTATTTTTAGTATCAATTTCTCATTAGATATTTTTATCTGCCCATTCCAGTCTAAAAGTAATTTTCTTCAAAAGAAAAAAAAAAGAAGAAAGCCTTCTCCCTGTCATGTATTTTCATTATCTTATCTACCTTGAAAAGTCATCCTAGCTTTTGTTGATCTTTGTTCCCCCCAGTATTAAAAAATTCCTATTCATTGTCATAACATGATGGTGAGTGATTCATATAGATTGGAGAATGGAGAATGGAGACATGAAAGGTTATTCATTTATATATTATCAATCTTTGGTCTCATATCTCTGTTCCTGAAAGGTAGATACCATATTTGAATTAAACCTGGTGCTATGCATCTAGTGGTCATTTGATAAATATCTGGGTGATAATGGTGGTTATGGAAAATTATTAGACAATTCACATAATAAAAGAACAGGAGAAATAATTTTAAAGTTAATAAGTTGAATAAATAAAATATTTTGGAGGAATACATTGGCCTTCCATATAAATCGGATCTCTCCTATAGGATTGGTCTCTTATGTGATTCTAGCCATTCTGAAAAACAGACACAAAATGTTGTTGATTTCCCTTAATTATGAAGAAGAGCACTATGAGAGTGCAATGTTTAAATTGTAGAAAATTTTTTTTAGAAACTCTCATGAGCTCTATTTACAGTAGCATTGACCAGGAATAGAAATGTAGAATATTTTCATTTTTTCAGAGCTTAATATTAGCCATTTATAATGAATAATTTTATTCTTTTAATTAATTAATTTTATTTTTAATATATGGAATAAAACAAACATTAACATAACATATATAATGAAAAGATGATTGTACATGAAACTATAAATCTATTATGTATAACTTGCCATTTCTTTTACATTTATAATGAAACTCTTATTAATTTTTTTCTTCCCTTCCCCTTAACCCTTCTTAGAGATGGCTTCCATTAGACACAATAGGGGTGTGTGTGCACACACATTATCTATCTATCTATCTATCTATCTATCTATCTATCTATCTATCTATGCATCTATCTATCTCTCTGTGTGTATATATACATATGCATATATATATATGCAAAAATATTCTATACATATTTCTGTTTATCAGTTCTTTTTTTCTGGATACAGATTGAGTTTTTCTTTATATATCCTTTATTTTAATATGACATAGTGAAATGACATCTTCACTCCAAGTCATTCTTAAAACAATATTGTTATTATTGTATACAATGATCTCTTTTTTTCTCATTTTGCTCTTCATTATTTTGTGCAAGTCTTTTCATATTTTTCTACCATTGTTTTCTTATAGTACAGTAGTATTCTGTCATAATCATATATCACAACTTGTTCAGCCATTCCCCAATGGATGAGCATCCCTGCATTTTCTAGTTCTTTGAATATTTTTAATGTTGGCTATAGATTATACTCTATTAATTTCATAGTATAAAGACAAATTGGAGGCAAAAATTGATTTGGAATAATCACATTCTGAATTAATGGACTCTAACTCAACGACCTTTTATAATAATTTGGAATCTGAGTTACTTCTATAATATTGCTTCCCTGAGATGTTTCAGAGGCAATGGCCAGAGTCTGAGATATAAAAATTAAGACTAGTGGATACAAGAGATAGGAATATTTAATTTTATAACATGCTTGAGACAGCTTAGTTTTATTCCCGCTTGGCTTGATTATAAGGAGATAGTAAAACTACATGCTTAGCTGCTATTAGCTGAATAGAAATAACAGAATCTTCTAGTTAGAAAGGATCATATGGCATATAATCCAAGCTATACCCGAGTAAGATTCTTTAATACACTATTTGTGACAGGCGGTCACCTAACCTCTGTTGAAAACTTCCAGGAATGGGAAGTATGGTGCTCTGAAAGAAATCTAGTCTTGAAGTCTATTAAGAGAACCACATTCAAATTTTAACAATTACCAGTTGTATCAGTTGTATAAGTCTTTTGATTTCTCTAAGCCTCAGTTTTCTCATCTGTAAAATGGGAGGCAACAAGGTGAAGTGAATAGAAGAAAGACCTTGCAGTATATGCAAGTCACTTTACTTTTCTCTACCTCTATTTCCTTATCTGTAAATTAAGGGAGTTAAATTTCATTGTCTTTAAGATCACTTTCAGCTCTAGAATATATCTTATGATGGGGATTCTGCTTTCATAATCAATTAATAAGCATTTGTACCCATTGCAGGTCACATTCTTTGGCCATTCTCTAAATTTAAATTATGCAGTAGTTAACAGATTTGCATTGGGAACTAGGAAACAGACTTGCATCCTGGGAATTCTCTAAATGAATGAAATAACAGGTCTCTCCTTGCTATCTATAAAAAAAACAAAGCTAAAAACTTGCAATGTCCACCTAGAGGAAGGGTCCTAGCATGCTGTGATATTGGCTTTGAAGTCAGAATCCTGGCTCTGTGGCTTTGTGAGTTGTACCTCATTTATATTCAACTGTAAAATGAGGGAGTTGGACAAGACAATCTCAAAGGTATCTTCTAGCTAGCAATCTATAAGCCTATTTTATTTTCTGAGACAAAATAGAGTTAAGTGACTTGACCAGGGTCACACAGCTATTATGTATCTGAGTACAGATTTGAATTCAGGTGATCCTGACTCCAGGGTCAGTGCTTTATCCACTTAGCTGTCTCTCTAACACATGTATGAGTATACATATAGGTATACATATGTATAAATAAATATATATATACATATATATATACACATATAATTATAATTTTTCTTCTAACATTCTTTGAAAATTTTTTGAATTCTAAATTTTAAAAGGTTGTTATGGGGAAAATATTTTGTAAACTTTAAACTGTTTTTAAAAATTAATTCTTGAGCTGACCCAGTCCATTCTGAGATAGCACTAATTATTAGAAAGTTCTACCTTATGTCAAACCTCTTTCTGTCTCTTTATAATGTTCATCCATAGTTACTATTTCAATTCTCTTGGTTCTAGTGGAGCAAACCTGATCTGTTTCAGTACTCGAAGACAGGTGTCTTCACCTGTTGGGTCACTTCCAAAATTTCTGCTCTCTAGGAGCAGATCTTACACTGATCTTCATATATCATAATCCATTGCCATATAGGTCACCCTGCTCTGGATATACTTTCTGTTGTCATAATAGTACATAGAACTCAGACTTGGCAGAATACAATGGGACTGTCAGACCCCTCTTTTTATGGAATCAAGATCTTTGTCAACATATCCATGACTTGTATTAATATCCATGGCTATGTATTTTTTTTTGCAGGTCATGTTGTATTTTTCACTTTCACCGAGTACAGAGGACACTAAAATTGTGCTTTTTTTCACATACAATTTTGTACAGTTAAATGCATGTCCCAGTCTGTTCTTAGGCAGTTTATTTTTTTTAACTTAAGACTTCAGGATTAGCCCTTTACATTTTTATCTTCTTATATTCGATATAACACTTTAGCTCTTCTGTATATCTTTTTGGATCCTATGTGTTAGCCACCATTCCTAACTTTGAGTCATAAAAAAGTTGATATTCATGCAATTAATAGTTTGGGGTATTGTATTTCATTGTTGAAGAGGACCAAAATTTTTTCATTATATTAGAGTGAAATTATAGCTTCTGACTGTGCTTGATAGGGAACTCAGAATGCTCTTCCACAGGTCAAACACAAATGGTCTATATGAACCTTTGGGGTGGATTCTCTAACTCAAGTTTCTTCTGAATTACTTTGATTCTTCTTTGCTACTAGAGCACAGCACCTTCTCTGATGAGGACATGCCATGCTGGGAGGTACTGTGTCTTCCTTGTATCACTTTTTCTGTTCACCATGTGAGCACTTGCCCTCTGTGAGTTCTCCATGAAAAAATCTTTTTGGCAAGTATATATTGGCATTTAAGCTATGTAGCCAACACAATGGAGCTAAGCTATCTGTAGTAGAGTTTTAATGTTTGGCAGTTTGAAAGTTTGAGAAAAGATCTCAGTGTCTGATATTTTTCCTGGGAAATCTTCAGAATCTTCTGAGAAGAAGATTCCTAAGACAATTCAAAAGAAAGTGATTGCTTCCTAGCATGGCACTAGTATATTGTCCAGATCCACAGGCATACAACAATGAAGTCAGCACAAGGGCTCTATATCTATATCTCTATATCTATAGACCAAAAATCTAGGGTGCATTTCAACTACTCAGTGATAATGGAATCACATTGATTAGAGATAAGAACATGTTCCTAGAGAGATAGGCTGAACACTTCTATATTATTCTCTACAGACCATCACCAATCAATGCTGAAGCTACTGATTGTTTATCTCAGGTTGAAATCCATCCCTCCCTAGCTGAAGTTCCAATTGAAGAAGAAATTTTGAATCTCATTAGGCTCCTTTTGTAGTAAATCACTGGGGGTGTTGATTCTCTTCCAGCTGAGATTTAAAAGCTGAGGGGTCCATTGCTCATACAAAAGCTGACTAAAATTTTCTAGATTATTTGACAAGAGATTATGCTCTAGGAGTTCAAGGATGTCCATCTTTATAGAGGTAAAGGGAATAGATTATTCTATGGCATTCACAGGGGGTCTCTTATCTTAGTCATTGCTGGCAGAATTCTTGATAGAGACCTCCTTAATAAACTGATCCTACACCTGGTAGAAGGTTATCTATCTGAGAACTTATAAGGCTTTGAAAGGAACTGAGGAACAATTGATAGCTTTAGATATGAAACACAAAATGGATTAATTATTGCACAAAATAAAGCCAAGGACAATTTCTTGATGATTCCACTAAATTTTTTTCTAATTGTCACAGTTCTATTTATTGTTTTTATTTGTATTTGCTAAATTCTGAATCAACCTGATTATATGAATAACCTACATATTACCATCTTTTCCATTTGACTTTGTCAGATATTTTGCTGAAATCTGACCCATTTGTCCAGTAACCTTTTCAGAAAGAGAAGGCTTATAGAAAGACCTAAATGAACTGATACTGAATGAAGTGAGCAAAACAAGGAGAACATTGTACACAGTAACAACAATATGATGATTAACTATAATGGACTTAACTATAATGTAGTAATTCAAGATAATTATAATAGATTTAGGGTGGAAATCTCACCCAGAGAGAGAACTGTAGAAACTGAACATGGCTAAAAACATAGCATTTTTGCCTTTTTATTTGATTATTTTCTTTCTCATATTTTTGTCCTGTTTTTCTTGTACAACATGACAAATATGGAAATATGATGAAAGAATTGCACATATTTAATCAATATCAGATTGCTTGTAGTCTTGGGGAAAGCAAGGTAAGGGAGAGAAGGAGAAAAATTTGGAACACAAAGCTTTACAAAAATGAATGTTGAAAACCATCTTTATATATATTTGGAAAAATAAAATACTATTAAAAATGGAAGACTTGGTGATCATTGACTCTAAAGTTTATATCACATTAAAAATTCTCATAACCTACCTACATTATAATTCTTTCTATAATTTTTCAGTCACAATTTTTAGAAAAAGATAAATATGATGTACAAACTCTAGGTCAATGATCTTCATTTTAATTCTTGGCAAAATGTAGACTACATTATTATTAAAGAGATGATTAGTGAATATCTATAAAAGGAAGCAGAAATTACAAAGACCTAGCTAGGGTTCATCAAGAAGAGCTCATTCTGTCTTACTTTTATAGTAGATAGATGAGTGTGTGTGTGCGTGTGTGTGTGTGTGTGTGTGTGTGTGTGTGTGTGTGTAGATAAAATGGTACATAAGGGGAATGATATTGATAAAACTAAGCTGTATTTTACTAAAGCATTTGACTATTTCTCTTTAAAAATGGAGAGATGTAAGTTCAATAATGTTAAAGTTAGCAGGATTTGAAACTGCTCAGGTAAATGGCTAGAGTCAAAGATTAGTCATCTATAAGTGACATCTATAAGTGAAGGAGGAATGTAGAGTGCCCCAGGGTTCTATGATTGAGCCTATGCCATTTAACATTTTTATCAAGGACTTGGATAAAGGCTTTGACAATAATATTCAGCTGGGAGGTTGGTTGATTGATTTGTTGGATGAAATAGTCTAGATCTAAAAAAGATCTCAACAGGCTGTAACACTGCACTGAATCTAATAGAACACAGTTCAATAGGGCTAATAATAGTAGCTAGCATTTATTTGGCACTACTGATTTGGTCCTATGTCTCTCCACCCTTTTTAACAGGTAAGGAAAATGAGGTGGGAAGAGATTAAGTGCCTTTATTTTGGAACTCACTACTTTCTGATGTTGAACCCACCATTCTAATATTTCTGTATTACCTAGCTGCTTGGATAACATAGTCATATTTGGATTCAGCAAATTAACCTTACAAATATAGGGAATTATTTGTCTAGACAGTAGTCTGAAAAAGTAGTCTGGGGCACCTGGTAGTCTATAAGTTCCAAACTAGGGACAATGAGTGAAAATTGAAGAGAAAAATAAAATTTTAACACTTAGAATACTCCAAAAGTGAAATGGATTGCTTCAATAGGCAATGGGATTATATAATTTTTCAACTAGAGGCTACGTGACCTGTTGGATAAATTATAGATGAGACTCTTATTTGTATGTGGATTTAGTGGAATGACTCTTGATGTCCTTTTCAGTTTTGAAATTCAGAGGGAAGAATGGGGATTCCTCCTCTTATGTGATTGAGAAGGAAATTTTAAGGATGTGGACTAGTTACCAGAAAATGAAACCCAGCTCACTGGCTTAAAGTTTGTATATTCTACTCACCTACACTTTTTTTTTTTTGAAAAATTGTCACCTTAACCTCTCCTAAAAAATTACAGAAGAAATATATGGCTTATGAGAATTTAGAATTGGTAGTGGTGATCATTAACAGAGTACTCACCAACCTATCTATTTATGCCATATATGTAAAGCTTGGAATTTCCTATAAATTTGTTTCCCATTTCAAGGAGATTACTTGGAATGTAGGGACTATCTTAGCAATTATTTTAAAGACAGTATGTCATCAGTTTAAAAAAAAAACCCTCCACCATAACTTCCCCTTTCATGCCCTCTCCTCTTTGGTATGACTAAATCCACACAAAAACAAAGGGGTTTTATTTTTGATGTGGAGATGGAGTGAACTGGAAAGAGAAGCACAAAAGGTTCATTATTTTTTTCTCCCTTTCCAATCTGTTCAGTGCATCTTCTGCAAGCAGTCTCATGCAAATTTTTTTAAGGGCTCACTTGTTTAGTGTGCTGTACTCCTGCCTTAATTCTTGTCCAGTATCAGTGGGTAGGATCAGGAAAACAGTAAATTGAACTAATGTTTTGAATGCTTGAAGAAGTAAGAACCTGAAGGCTGCATTGCTGTAAAATACTGAAGTTTTTGTATTTTCATACCAATGGAAACTCCAACTCTACTGACAAGTCAAGATTTGCTTTTGTAGCATGTTACTAAGGAACTGGGAAGACTGTGAATGCCACTTTGTCAAAGGAACAAAGAAATAGGAGTCTCATGCATGAAACCTTTCATGCTGAGATTTCAAATTCCATGCTGTGGATGAAGCCATTTCATGTTCTGCCTCAGAAATGTAACTTCAGCAGTGATTAGCATAAATTAATGTTGTGCAGCTCATTGGTTATTCCGTTATTTGGTTACAGTATTATAATATGGAAAGAAAGGGTACGCAGATGCCTTTTGACATTATTTCTTTGCTAATTTCTTTCCCAATAAACTCAAAGGAGCCTCAGAGGAATTTGAGGATTAGTTTTCATTCCAGCTCTCACAGTGCCAGTTTGATATGACCACTAACACCACATATACATTTTCAATTTTTATTAAAAGTCTTATATAAGTCTTTAAGATTAAAGTCATAAATGACTTACTTGGATCTGTGGCTTCATGCAAATTTACATGACTAGACATAAAACGAATCAGTTCCATGAATGGTATCAGTTGTTTGCAAAAACAGAAAAGAAGAAAATTTCCAACATGAAACTATTGAAAGGAAAGTCAACACTTTTTTTGACTTTCCAAGATCTCTAAAATAAGTAGTTTTTTAAAAATTCCCCTCTCCTTCAAAATTTAAACAAAATTTCCCTAGTGACCCTATGGCTATAATTTCTCATTGATGTATTAGTTATCATAGTGGTTTGTTCCTATTCTCTTCCTCTTCCCCTTCCCCTCAATGTTTCTCACTGAGGATCTTTCCCTTTTTCTCTTTGCAGAACTGACTTTCTATATTCCATTATGTCTCAGGAAGCAATTACAGCAGCAGCAATTCAATAAACTAATACCTCAAGAGTTAGGGTGATAATAATATCTGATTCCCCTCCAATGATTAATTGTCTTACAATAATACTTTAGGTTTTCTTTATATTTTCTTATGTCATGGCAGTTTGGAGAAGCCTATGAACCCTCTTTTATAATAATGCTTTTAAATATATAATATAAAGTACATAGGGTTTCAAAGGAAATCAATTAAATTAAAATAGTTATCAAAAAATTTTTTTGCCAAGTGGATAGATGTAAGTTACTACACATGGTGCTTGCATTTTAACCAAAAAATGAGCAGAAGCAAGACTTTAGTTAATTAAAAGAATTAATTTGTAATAGTAAATTTCAATAAGGGGTATGCTAGTGAATGTTTAACAATCAGTTCTTAAGGAGAGGGAAAATGGTTAGCCGCACTTCTAAGTTAAATCTGTATTAATAACATTTTCTCCTATTACTTTTTAAAGTCTAGATAATCAACAGAATGATAAATCATGCTTTGATATGTGTCATTTGCTAATTTCTGAAGTATAAAGATTTACAGAGAATTTTAAAAATTTTGGATTTTTAACAATTGGCTTTCTGGTATTCAGCACATTCCTCACTTGAGGGATTACTTGGCTTTAAGAAATCTTGTGTGTTTCAAAGGAATGAAGCTCATGGTGTGTTGTAGCACTTTCAGTTTTGTCACTTTGACTAGGTTTTGCTTCCTTATCCATACAGGTTCAAGATGACTTCCTTAAGTATGCAACTAAATGTTGTGAACTCAGATATAATCAACAGATGACCCTAGTAAGCCATGAAGGCCACACCATCAATTGCTCTTGAGCCTATGGTCTTGTTTTAGTAAGCCTGGGAAACCAAGTCTCTCTTTTCTTTCTGAGGGGAAGAACTCGGTCAGTCTGGAAGAACTCAGTGTCCCTAAACCATGAGAACCAGAAGACACTCTATAAACATCCTTGAAATTTTTTTTTTTTTTTTTTTGGTACTGAAGAAAAGATGTGTTTCTTTGTTTTCTGGAAGGAGTGCTACAATAAGCATTAGTCCCACTTTATAAAAGAGTTAAAAAGAAGCTGCTATTTGGGCATAAAAAATATGAGAAAAGAAAGGGTATTTCATATCAAAATATATTTCTAAAATAATAGAATTAAACTAATTTGAAATCCAGCAACAATAGAACGAAATTCCATTTATTAATGACAAATCTTTGAAAATGAACAAACCTAATTAATCACAAAAAAATGAACAGGCCTGTCCCTATCCATTTAATGAAAGGGGCTTAGTAGTAGAAAAGAGTGAATATTCTCTCCATTCTTAGACCATCTCTTCACTAAAAGCCTGTTTTAGTTTTCCTCATTTTATTGAATGCAAAGAAAAGTATGTAGTGGTACATTGAAACAGCAATGTTGATTCTGGAACAAAGCTGGGAGAATGGCAAACTTTCCCATTGAGGTGCACTAACACTTCCATGGATGATTAACTCTAAACAAAATTAATGGGTCAGACTCTCTCTTAGCAAGCTGTGCCTCATTTTGGTTTGGGTCATATTGCAAATTCAAAGAAGAACAGGAAGAGCAGGGTTGTTGAATACGGCTTTCTACAGACTGGATCATTTCCTTTTGTTTTTAAAGAAAAGTGTAAATAATTAAATAAGACTTGCTGTATCTTAGTAATGTTCACATGTCAACCCACATCAATTTGTGTCCACTTTTTGCGGTTGCAGGTGCAGATAGGCAAGGAAATTGTTGAAATACAATGAGATACTTCAAGTAGTCAGGGAAGAGGTTAATCTAGTCACATCTAGATGTAAAAACAATGGAGGATTTTATCCTATCCCTTATGAAACTTGGATTGACCATATGTCTTTTTTTTCCACTGCAGTTTGATCTTCAAATCTAGAATATTAAAAAAAACCAAACTTATTTTATTTATCTTATTATTATCTTATTTTTTATCTTCCAGCATATTTGCCAAACTGATAAGCATTTATGCTATGTAAGACTATACATTTCACCCATTACTGAAAAGCAAAAGAGATTTAGATTTATATTATTATTCTTTCAAGAGATAGCCTTTGTTAAAAGCAAATAC
This sequence comes from Sminthopsis crassicaudata, assembly GCF_048593235.1. Classification (NCBI taxonomy): domain Eukaryota; kingdom Metazoa; phylum Chordata; class Mammalia; order Dasyuromorphia; family Dasyuridae; genus Sminthopsis; species Sminthopsis crassicaudata. The sequence continues at coordinate 528,919,781 of NC_133617.1, read as the reverse complement.
TAAATGGATGTGTGTGCAAGTTTCTTCCATTAGCTCAACATTGGGGTCAAATTAGAGTTTAGAAGAACTAATCACTAAGCGTTCTTGAAAAAAATTTTTTTCTGAAAAATTGAAATGGCAATCTGAAATGAGGTATCTCCTCCCAGTCTACCATTTAACTATCTGTATGATTGTGGGCAAGGCCTTAAAATCACTTTGGGCCCCAGTTTTTGTTTCTGTAAAATACGATGAATTCCTAAATTCTCTTCTTTCTCTACTTGTGTATATTGATCAAATCAATACTCCCATTCTTGGAAAGAATACACCAAGGAATTATCTTATAATTCCATTCACCATCCTTGTGATTTCCTAAACCAAAATACCCTTATCTGGCCATCAATCTTGTATATATGCTCTCTCCTCCTAAAGGAATGTAAGGTCCTTAAGGCTAGTAACCCCATCTCCTTTGTTTATTTATTTATGTATTTATTTATGTATGTATGTATTTATTTATTTATTTGTTTGTTTGTTTATTTATTCATTCATTCAACCATTTGTTTTTTTTTTATTTATTCCAGTTATTTATTATTTATTTATTCCAATTCAATGCCTGAAACATTGTAAGCTATTAATAAGCAGAAGCATGAGAAAAATAAATTACAATAATCAGGAAAAAGAGAAATGAAATTATCTTCGGTACATAGGTTATTATTTCTATGAAAAAAGAAAGAGATTGCTCTATGATGTACAGAAAGACATACCATATGATTTTTTTTTAAACCTTAGGGAGATCCTAACAATAACACAAAAGAATAATTGGGTGAGATATAATAAAATGCAGTATTGACTTGTAAATTTTCAAGTCAACCTGAGGCAGGAGAAAATTTTAAGATAACTAGACTGGATGGAAAAGAAATTGCTCAAATGCCTTTGCTAGATAAATTCTGAGCCTGTGCTGGAATAACTTGCACACAAAAAATGCTTTTACTAGAAGAGATCTGATGAGGAGGACAAAGGAAAGGAAAATTTTTTTTTAGAAAAAATATCCAGTATCAGAGTTACCATAAATAATAAGTTGGTGGAGAGGAAGGAAGGGATGATTTTGAACTACTCATTTAATTTTGTGGTAAAAGTAAAGGTAACAAAAGGGAGAAAAATAGGTACCTATTTTTTTTTTAAAGTATTGTTTGAGAATGGACAAAGGGACCTATCTGAAAATTGGCAATCTCAACATTTCATTTCTGCTTTTGTTTGGAATCATACTAACAGCTTAGTTTCTTGGTTCAGGTAACAAAGAGCCCATCCAGGACTACTCATCCACTATTAGATTGGTATGTGAATTTGACCTTCTTCTTAGGCAGCCTGATAGGTGTTGGGATTCTTATGGCTTACTCTACTTTCTGAAAATTCTAGTTATTCCTGGAAGAGTAAAACCAAACCAAACCAAACCAAACCTGTGCCCAAACCTAGCTCACTAGTAACCCTTTCAGAAAGTGTTTCAGGACACAGTCTACTCTGCTGGCTTTCCTTCTATGGCTTCAGGTATTCCACATCTGCCTTCAGGTATCCTGGTGAATGAAGATCATGCTACTACGATTATATTAGTGGCTTCCTGTCAGGATATCCTGCATCTACTGCTTACAATGTCTGTGATCTTGAGAAAACCCCTTAATCTTTCTTTGCCCCATTTTCTTGATCTGTAAATAAAGGTTCTTTGAGGTCCTTCCTGTTCTGGGTCTTTGAACCTAAATACTCTTTTGCTTTCTTATGGTATCTTAACAAATATCATTTCCAAATGGAGCTTGGGGATTTTTCATTCTTCTGCTTAGGTGATGGATCTGATTCAAACTGGAATTGATAACAAGAATTTAACTTTAATTATAACATGTGGAGTCTTTCTCCATTGACAAAAAATTCAGTGATAATAGGCTTTTTACTTAAAGATTTCTGAATTACAGAGAGTCGGGGAAAAGGGAGAGAAATGTGAATATTCATTAACCTTATAAAAAGTTGACCACCAACTCATGAAAAATTTTCTAAAGTAAATGTGTAGGAGCCCGAAACCCATGGATTCATTCTCTCTGTCTCTGTCATTCTTCCACTCTCTCTTTACTTGAAATCCAGGGCCCTAAAATTTCTGTGTAAATTATGATTGTGTTTTTTCCCCAGCTGAAGCATTTGATAAACAGTTTGGGATATTGCTTTGAACCCCAAACCTTGCCTGGTTTGTGCATTCCTAATGAGACTCTAGGAGCAAGGGTATGAATACATTATACGGTATAATTCATTATCTGCATGAGACAGGGGTATGTAACCAATTGAGTCTTGGCTTAGGCTGCAGTCTAGTTCTTTTGTTACATGGAAACATGGGTTATAGAAGCTAGAGGATTGTTTGCATCAGAAAAATGTCACTTTAAAAATTGAGAACATTGGTATATAGAATCCATTAAAATATACATTTAGCTACACCAAAGACCTACGTGCTATGGTTATGAATTCTGGGTCTAATAAATTATGAAGCTTCTTCAAAGGGACCTCTTCATAGATAATTTATGCCAAGGATGTCTCTTTTCCTGAGTGTTTTGCTCAAGTACATAGTACATTAAAGTGAGGCCGGCTTTGTAAGTGTATTATAGAGTCAGAATATCTTGCTCAGAGGAAATGGAGTCCATCTCTGCTTTCAGAAGATCTAAAATGTTTATTCCCTTACCTGAGGCTTCTGAAGCAGGAATAAAATAATCCATGCTCCTTATTCTTGACACTTAAGTTTTTCCTGCTTTGGGCAGACACAAATTGGTCCAACATGAGTCCTCCAATTCCCCTTCCCCACTCCAGCTGGAGAATGCATAGAAATTATGGCCTGATCTCATGGGTCAGTAGCAGGTCATTGTCTATGGGATATGAATTAAAGTAGAGGTACCTTGCAAAAACCAAATTTCTTTTTAAAAATAATCTCCTCATTACCCTGCCATGATACTTATATTTTTCTGTAGTTTTCCCAATGTTTCTCAGGTTTCCAAAATTTCTAATTTTGGTCCATGATTAAAATGAAAAGAATTATCAATTAATCCCCTAATCAAACTTTTATTAAGCACCTACTATGTGCTAAACATTGGGGAGACAAAGACAAACATGAACGTCTCTATACTCATAGAGTTTACATTTTGTCTGAAAGATGATGTATTTTGTCAATCTGAAGTGGCCACATAAATTTTATTATCTAAGAGAGAAGAATTTGGAAATTTCCAGGCAATAGAATCCATAGGGAAAAAGCAAGTGGCAAGAAATTCGTGTTTGAAGCTTAGCATCAATCACTGAAAGGTCAATGAGAAGAGCTGACCACACTCTAGAATTAGCATGAGTGGAAAGGGAGAACTGTTTGTTTTGAGGCGAATTTCAAGTATACTAGAATAGGTAATTCATATAAAAGCAGCAGAAGGAGCCACAGGTGTCAGATAATCTGGGGAAAAATCAAATTAACTCAGAAGAAGAAAGTATCACTGATTTACAATTTATTGTTCTATCTGAGCTCATTTAGTTGGATAGCAATAAACATTTAAATATATATTGTTCTAAAAGCTAATGAAACAGAGCAAACAACTATGTACAAACAAGAAATAAAAATATTCCATATATTATTTTGTGCATATAGGTATGTATATATTTTATATGCATATATATATATATATATATAGAATATAAATTTTCTTATATATGATATCATTTGTTATTATTATACTTGTTATTATTCATGGTTTTTCCATCATGTCTGACTTTTTGTGATCCACTTTGGGATTTTCTTGGCAAAGATATCAGAGTGGTTTGCAATTTCCTTCTCTGGCTCATTTTACAGATGACAAAACTGAGGCACACTGGGTTAAGTGACTAGTCTAGGGTCACATAGCTTGTAAGTATCTGAGTTTGGATTTGAACTCAAGAAGAAGAAGTCTTCCTGATTCTCAACCCTGTGTTCTATGTATTGTGTCTCCTAGCTGCATGACTGTGTTGGTGGCAAGCCCCAAATTGCCTATGGTAGAGAATATGTTATGTGACTAATTTTCTCATACTCATTAGCTGTTCATATACCTCTTATAGTCAGACCATGTTCTCTTTAGGAGCAAGTCAGTGTCTTCCCCTTTCTCCTTCATTTTAGAGACAATTGGTTTAAACTTTAGGAACTCATATAGAGATTTACTGTTAGTCTTTTATAAATTATCTTTAATATACTAAAAAAAATGTGGATATCTGGTAGTTACTCTTAGCACATTTAGATAATGACTGTGATACAGTGAAATAAACATTGATCTTAAAAACAAGATAATGAGAATTCTAGTTCTAGTTTTTCAGCTAATTTAGCCATGTCACATCTCCTTGATCTTACCTATCTGTAAAATGAAATCATTGCACATTCCAGCTCTAAAATTCTTTGATCTCCCAATGGTAGATAATTTCTATAATTTTGCAACTCTAAAATTCTTTGATCTTGCAATCTTTTTTTTTCTTTTTCTAAAGCCTCTTAAAACTATGAATTCAGCTGCATGTTATTCAAATTATTATTAACTTTTTAGGATTACTGTTTGTCAGTGTTCAATACTTTATGTTACCTAATTATTAAAATGACTGATAAACTGAAAAAGCTTGATAAGGATTAATCTATCTAATCAGAAGGGCCCAAACCTGGGATCCTCTATAGCATACACTTACTTGTTTAAGGATTCAGTTAAAAGAATTTGTCACAGATAGTAAAATGGTAAAACACATTGTCACAGTAGTGATTTTTGCCAATCAAAAAATCTTGTAACAGATGGCATTTTCCTTGTCCTTGTTATAAAAGAATGAAGTCACGTAGGACAGCTGCTATCCTTTCCCCTTTACTATCCCCCCCACCCAGTGTTTTTTTTTTTTTTTTTTTTTTTTTTTACACTATTCCAGCTAAAAAGTTGACCTTCCTCCACTTGCTTGTCAAGTTATTCAGGATTCTGCTTGTATCTATGGTTTCTAAAACATTTGGTTTTCCTCCTGTGTTCTCTGAAAAGAACTTATTATTTTTATTGTGCTTGTTTTAGAAAGTAATGTTAGAAATAGAAACTTTTTTCCTGGAAAGTTTGTCTGCTCACATCATCACTGAGCACTCACCTCCGGGAATTCTTTTGTTTTTTTCCTGGAAATATGAAGATACAGTAAAAATGAAGGAAGGAAATATAGGGAAGGAATTGTAAAATGAAGTTTGAAGGATCTAGTGCTAATATATTCATTGTCCTAATTGAGCACTGCTCATTTACTCCAGGCAACTATGTCAGCATCTGTTAATAACTGTTGCTATAATTACAAATGCAGCTCATACCAAAGGGAGCACAGTAGAACGCCATCAGGCAGCCAGCATCAAACTATGTTGATTAGTGCCACAACTTGTATTGGCTCATTGTGACCTAATGACTGCTCCCCACTAGAGCAGCCCCTCATGTGCAGGAATTGGTTCTTTCTTTGATTTGTATCATGTACAATGTCCAACACATAGTAGGTTCAATTTATTGATCGATTAATTATTTACCTAGAATTTCTAAATGCCATATCAACCATTTTATTTTTTTTTTAATAAGAATGATGATGATGGTGACTATAACTGATATTTTTATAGAACTTCCAAGATTTGGCAAACTAATTACATGAATTATCACTTTGGTCCTCCTAAGTATCCTGTGAGGTGGATACTGAAGAATTATTACCTATGTTTTACAGATGAAGAAATGAGGCTCCTATTTCCCCGCTAATTCCTAACCATCATCAGCTCCTCAGTAAATCCTTCTCCCTTCTCTTAACTTCTAAAGATTAACATAGCTGATCTGTAATTCTAGTGATTAACACAATTCCTAATAGAAAAAAGCAGTTAATAAAGACTTATTGACTTACTATTGTTCCTCCTAATTATTAGACATTTAAGCAACACATTGAGATAGTGTGCAATACCTTTTTGTGTGTGCATGCAATATCTCATCCTAATTAGAATGCAAAGTTGGGGAGTAGGCAGGAATTAAATCTTACATTCAATATAACCACTGAAGCTTGGTATTAATAAATACTTGTGAATCGATTACATTTTAACTTGTCTGAGCTCTCTCATTTTACAGATTAAGGAAACTGAGTCACAGATTATATTTAATGAGAAATATTATACTTTTAGAATTATAGAATCTGAGAATTGAAAGGAACCTCAGAGACCATTTACTTCAATTTGATCCACTTCTAATAACTGGGAGATGGCTTCTACATATACTGGCTTATTGTGTTTTTGAACAACTTTAATTATTAATGTTTTGGGGGAGCTAGATGGTGTGGTGCTGGGGTCAGGAGGATCTGAGTTCAAATACCTGGCACTTTCTAACTGTGTGACATTGGAAAAGTCATTTAGCTCTGACTGCCTCCTCCCATCCTCCCCCAAAATTCCATACACACACACACACGTATCAAGCATTTCTTTTGAGTGGAGTTAATAAATAGCTGTCCTTTTGATGATGTATGTTAAATATATTTCTTCTCTTTGAACTTTTGGAGAAAACCCTAGATATTAGCTAAACTTAAGCTTTCAGTATGAGATATCAGCAAGATGTGTGAGAAAAGACCTTGTTCCCTCTTTCTGATTGTAAGTAACATGGAATAATGGGGAGTCCATAAAATTAAAAAAATATATTTCTACCACTATATTTCAACATAATCGGTTTCTGTTGCCATCCTATGGATTTTCTTTTATGCATTTAAAAGGCATATAGTACATTACTAAAAGGTAGTAAACCATAGGCTTCATGAGACTATCAAAGTGATCCATAAAAAATAAATCTTACAAGGAATATATGAATCTAAATCTGAGAGGGCCCTTTTAATTTGAGAGGGAGAAGAAGACAATTTTAGTCATCTTTGGTTCAGCATTTGCTATTCTTGTTAAACTAGGAATGGAAAGACTCTTAAGTGGATAATACTCACTTTGGATGCATTAATGATTCTTGCCATGATTTTACCATTTTGAAGAAAACCTTTTTAATAGTATGTCCTGCAAATGCCATAGCAAGTAAGAGATGAATAGGGAAGTCAGTGGAATGGATTCCTGAGTCTTAAGATTTATTTGGATGAAGCAGACACAATTTGTAGGTTGATTTAAAAATGTGGGGAGCTAAGGCATGAATGAGGATGAGCTTCTCAGTTTGAGAAACAGTGAGAGCTTGTAGGATAAATCCTTAGGGTGCCCTCTGGTGTTAAATGGTGTACATCAGGTAAGCATAAGTACAAGTTATACTTGATTTACATTGAAATTACTAAATGTCAGTGCATTAAATATTATAAATTTTAAATCACTTGCTTTGCTATCAGGATTCTTTGTTCATTTGTTCCCACTTATTTTTCTTCTTTTATGGCAGAAGTTATTATGTGTTCTCTATTTGATTCTATTTTTTTCTTTAAAATTTTTGAATTGTTTCATAAAAAAAAATCATTCCAGATTTCTTCATAGACTTCATATTTGTTCATATCAATGATATTGTAGTATTTTAGTACACGAAAATATTGCAATATGGTTGGTTATTTTCCTTTTTTCTTACCTTTTCCAATTAAAATAATATTATATGAAAATCTATGACCAGAAAGTTCCTCTTTTTTTTTTTTTTTTTAATTTCAGAGTTTGTAACAAACAGTAGAATTATTGGGTCAAAAATGCATAATTTTCCCATAACTTTCACTGCAAACTGCCAAGTTTTCTCAAAAGAAAATTCTTTATGTTTACAATTCTACCAACAATGAATGTGGGTTTGTTGATGTAGTAGATAAATAGAACCTTAGTTCAATTGTGGCTTCAAACATTTAGTAGATGTGGGAATGTAAATGTAAAATAAATGTAAAATGCAAGTCACTTAACCTCTTTATGCCTGTTTTCTCAGCTGTAAACTGGGACCACTAATAGTGCATGCTCCTCAAGGTTGTGAGGAAATAATGGAATAATATTTATAAATCACTTAACACAGTGTCTGGCACACTTTATGAAGGCTTGTCTCTCCTTCCCCACCATGACAGAGCCAGCATTTTCTTTTGAGTGAATTAATGTTTCCAGTTTAATAGGTACATGGAAATATTTCAGAGTTGTTTTGATTTGCACCCTTTTGATTATTTATGAATTTGAGTGTCTTTAAAGGTATTATTTATAATTTTATACTTCTTTTGAAAATAGTTTCTTAATTTATTAAGGCTGATATATAAAGACCTTCATAAATTTTCATTTATTTATTTATTTTGCTGAGGCAATTGGGGTTAAGCAACTTGTCTAGAGTCATACAACTAGGAAGTTTTAAGTTTCTGAGGCCAGATATGAACTCAGGTCCTCCTGACTTCAAGGCTGATGCTCTATCCATTGCACCACCTTGCTTCCCCCTTTATAAATTTTTAGAAATCCTTTATGCATTTTAGGTGTCTAATTTTTTATTTTTCATAAATCCTTTCCCCATCTATTAGTTTTCTTTTTATTTTAATCATATTCTTGTGTAGATTTAAAAATATTTGATGAGATTAAGTATATTTATCTTGTCCCTAATAATTCCTTTTATTTAATGTCATCTCTCTTAATTTATGAACAAATCAGTACATTTTTCTTTTTTCTATGTTTTCTTTATTAAAAAGGCTTTAATCTAGTTACAGATTGCTGAGATATGTGGTTTGAGATGTTCATCTAAATCTACATCAAAGAATTATAAAGCTTATATTCAGAAAGCCTTCTATTTTAGAAATGAGGAAATTGAGGCCCAGAGAATTTAAATGACTTGCCCAAGATCACTTAGGAAGCAGTAAGTGTTGAAAGATTTAAGCCAGATGCTTTACCTCCAAAGCTAATGTTCTTTCCTTATTACTTTGTTCTTTATGTCCAAATTGCTAAACAATGCTCCTTAAAACTTACTTTTAAAAGATATTCTCAAATGTCATAGGGGTCTTGTTACAAATAAGGTTTTTAATTTATACTCTTATTTTTAGCAATAATATTATTTTATGTATTTATTTTCATATTTACTAAACTCATTTATCACCTCTATTAGTTTTTTAGTTGAGAGTTTTAATCTATTAGAATATAACTATATTTTCTATTATTATTAAACTTTGCTGTTTGTTACAATCTCCTTTTTTTTTTCCATTTCTAACTTTGCTGATTTTCATTTATGTTTGGTAGGATCAGATCACTATTACCAAAATTAGAATTAATAATATGAACAAAAGTTATAAAACTCCATAGAAATGGGAAAAATCTATTAACTAATGGTTGAGTTAAAAAGGAAATCAGAATAGTGATAATGGAATATTTAAAAGATTGACAAAAATACCACATGTTAAAGTCTATGAAATGCAGTCAAAATTGGAGACAAATTTATGTCTCTGAGTCTCTGTATTAATAAGAAAGAAAGTATAAAATAAATGGATTAAACTTGAAAATAGAAAAGGAAAAAATAGTAATATTCCAAATGAAAGTTAAAAAATAGCATTTGGAGAAGAAATAGAATAGAAAATGAAAGATCAACCAATAAATATTTTTAGGTGTTTATTATATGCCAGGCATTGACTTAGGAATTGATGATAGAAAAACAAAAACAAAAGATTTCCTGAAGTTAGGATGCCTTCATTCTGTTGGGGGGGGGGGGATGCAACATGTAGAAAAACAAGAGTACAGAATTGCTTTTAAATTAAATTAAATTAAAATTTTAAATAAAGATCTTTCTCTCCTTTCCTTTTCTTCTCCACAGTCCCCATCCCTACTGAGAAAACAAAGAAAATAAGATATGTTATAAACTTCCAAGCAAAACACCTTCTTGTTGACTCAACTGAACAATAACAAGAAATACCCCAGGCCATTTAAATTTAAAGCCAAATTTTCATTTACAAAGAAAGATTTACTTCAATGATATAAATAAGAGCAAACACACCAATATTTTATCTCAACACCTGGTAGAGTATTATTCTTCATCTCAATTTCTGGGGAAGAGAAGGAAATTAGGTTAACATCTTAACCTAATTCCTAAGTATTGGTCCCACCAAGAGCCCAAAAGTTGGGAAGATATCCTTTGATCCTAGATTCTCAGGTATTTGTTAGTGGGCTGACATGTGCCATAGTCACATTTTATGCAAAAGAAATTAAAAATACCAGTAGGAAATTACATAATTCTAACATATCAGAAAATATATAGAAAAAGATATTGGCAATTATATCTAGTACTTTACTACTTGTCAAGTATTGTGCTAGGCACTGAGTGTTTATATTTGTACTGTACAAAGATCAAAATAATCCTTGTGTTGTTGTTGTTGAGTTATAAGATCACATCCAACTCCTTTTGACTGCATGGACTATACTATCCATGAACTTTTCTTGGTAAAGATACTGGAGTAGTTTTCCCATTTCATTTCTTTCTCCTGTATATTAAGGCAAACAGAGCTTAAGTGACATTCCAGGTTCACATAACAAATAAATATCTGAGGTCACATTTGAACTTGGGTTTCCTTACTCCAGGTCCAGCACTCTTATCCACTGAGCTATCTAGCATCCTCTGTATACAGTTTTTCCTATGTACAACAATATAAATTACTAAAATGTATAATAAGTAGACAAATTTTGGAGTATTAAAATTATTTCTTTTTCTTTTCTCTTGTCAAACAAAAGAAGCAACCAAAATACTCCTGTCCCTGAGGGAGTTACAGCTGAATTGGTTTTTCAATGTTTTTCTTTGCCTCTAAGCCCCAAGAAAGGAATATTCTACCCCATCCCATCCATTACCTGATAATTTGTTTGCACCCGGCATCCAGTGTAGCTTAACCCAGAATTTGCAGCTGTAATGCTTATTATTAAGTTTAGTTTAACAAACATTATTAAGTATTTTCTATGTCTAAGACAATAGGCTGGGAAGCTGGAAAAGAAATCTGCCAGCAGTTTAATGTTGATCTAGGTAGAGTGCCATACATTTACTTGCCACAGAGGGGCTCCAGAGACTGCAGAGAAAGGACAGCTTTTCTGACCTAACAAAAGACAAACCAGGAATTTGAAATCTGAAAATCCAGATTCCTGATTGAAAGAACACCTAGAAAGCAGTCTTGTCCCAACCTTGAAGTTCTAGGCTCACATTAGTCAGATGAACATATCCTATGCTTCCTGACTCAGTTCAGATTGTGGGTGGTCAATCTGATGAACCTCCAGGATTTCCCCAATACTTAAAAGAGCTTTCATCATGGTGTCCTATCTAGTATTTCTGCGTGTACTGAGACACCTCTTACTTCATGGACCTGAGCCCTCTTAGTGTAATATAAGAAAAAAATTTTTTCTTAAAAAATGTCAAGGAGATGGTCCCCCCCCCCCAGCCTCCTCTTCCCTACCTCATCCCTTCAATACCCAAATTGTAACCAAGTTGACCAACTGATATTTTGACTTCAATAAAGGATATAAACTATTATAAAATAGAAAACTTCCAGTCCTTGAATAATGATATGATGTTTAAGGCTATGTGTGGAGGGGAGGAACCAAGATAGTGGGCTCACCCGAATTCTCCCAAACCTCTCTGAACACTTTAAAATAATGCCATAAAACAATTCCTGGAGTGGCAGGACACACCAAAGACAAAGAAAATTAAAAGCTCAGCAGTAAAAGTCTGTTGCACCTAGGTGAGAGTGGAGCACAGTCCAGCATAGGTTGCACCAGATCCAGCAAACCAGGAGGAGGCTTTGGGAGCCAATGACTTAGAAATGATAGCAGTTGCTTCCAGAGTCTCAGGCCATTGATGATAAGAGGGTCCAACAATAAATCAGAAGGAGATTATAGGGCTCTCTTTGCCAGGGCAAAGGGGGGCAGGGCTCTGTTACTTTGCCCATACTTAGATCAGGGTTGCAGTCCTTGGAGGCAGCCCCAAGATGAGGAATAGCACTAGCACAAAAGAATTTGCAGCTACAGTGGAGTGAGAACCCTCCTCACAGTTCTGGAACTCAGAAAGAGTGCTTGTGTTCCCTCACAGACCAGAGAACAAGCAGGAGAGTAATAAAAACATCTCTCCTTAAATCATACCAACTTGGATGGATTGAACATTTATGTCTCTAGAAGTATCTCTGAAAAGAGCTGCATAAAACCCCTAAAGCTTGGAACCTTGTAAGCAGAGACCTCCTTTAATAAAGAATTAAAAGTGAAGCAATAGGCTGGGGAAAAGAGCAAACAACAGAAAAAAATGTGACTGTAGACAATTACTATGTTGACAAGGAAGATCAAAATACACTAAAAGAAGATAAACAAGTCAAAACTCCTATACCCATAGCATCCATGAAAATTATGAATTGGTCTCGGGCCATGAAAGTACATGATTTTTAATATCAAGTAAGAGAGGTAGAGTAAAAAATTGGGAAGAGAAGTGAGAGTGATGCAAGAAAATCATGAATAAGATTCAATAGTTTGGTGGAGGAGGAAAAAATAGTAAGGAAAATAAGCCTTTAAAGACAGACTAGGCCAAATGTTAAGAGAGGTACAAAAAGTCAGTACTAAAAAGAAAAAAAAAAGAGGTCTTTAAAGCCTACTTTTAGGTTTAATTGAACCAACATTTATTTAGTCTTCATTATGTGCAAAACACTTTGTTGGGCAGTTAGATGGTACAGTGGATAGACTACTAGCCATGGAGTCAGAAGATCTGAATTCAAATCCAGCCTCAGATATTTTTTAGTTATATGACCCTGGGCAAGTCAATTCATCCTATTTCCTCAGTTTCCTGGAGAAGGACATGACAAAGTATCAAGAAAATCCTGGATGGGGTTACAAAGAATCATATTGACTAATCTACAAAATAAAAACAAAAACCAAAAGTTACAACACATTGAGGAAATATATCCTTTTTAACATTGTTATAATAATCATTATTTTTGTAAGCAATTATAGCATTTCATATTTTATAGAGAGGGTAGGCAATCAAGGAGAGTATCAAAGGTTTTGAATTAGTAAGGCCTTGGTTTCAAGACTTATTTCTGATGCTAAGTAGCCTTGCAACCATGAGTAAGCTTAACTTCTATGGACCTCTGTTCCTTCATTTATAAAGTGAAGATATTAACACGTGTGAGGCTCAAATGATTTTTAATTGTGATTATTTCCATCCCTACATTTTTCTTCTTCCCTTCCTTTTCCTTCCTTTCCTTTCCCTTCCTTTCCTCTCTCTGTCTTCCTTCCTTTCCTCCTTATTTTCCTTCTCTCTTTCCTCCTCTCCTTCCTCCCTCCCTCCTTTCCCTTCCTTCCGTCCTCCTTCTCTCCCTCCCTCCCTTCTTTTCTTTCTTCCTAACTCTTTTTTCCATTACACATAAAAACAATTTTTAACATTTTTTTTTTAATTTTGGGTTTCAATTGTAGCCTGCTTGGGGAAGTGGTGGGGATGAAAGGAAAAAAAATAAAGAGTTCACAGAAGAGAAGAATAATCTACAATTAATCAAAGAAATATGGACAATCATAAATATAATCACTTCTATTATTATATATAGGGTTACTTGAAATAGAAATTTATTGTTATATATTTTGAATTCTTCCTGATGTTCTGCTGGGCTCATGATAATGAATTTTTTTTTAAATTTTCCCGTCCTGTCTTTCTTTTTCAATTTTGTTTTTTTTCTTATTTTGTATTTAGTTTTAAATAAACATGAAAAAAAATTTGATTTCAGAATTCTCTTGTTTCTTCTCCCTCCTCATTTAATATAGGTTATGCACTTATAGTTATAAAACATATTTCTCTATTAATTATGTCTTGAAAGAAAACACAAACCTGTCCCCCCAAAAAAAAAACCTCAAAGCAAAACAAGAAAAATAAAGTTTACAAAAAGTTTCAGTTTGTCAGTTCTTTCTTTCAAGGTAGATAGGGTTTTTCACCAGATTGTTAAGTCATTTTCAGTCATGTACAACTCCATTTAGGGTTTTGCTTTTTTTTTTTTTTTTTTTTTTGGCAGAGATACTAGAGTAGTTTGCCATTTCCTTTGTAGCTCATTTTACAGATGAGGAAATGGAGACAAACAAGGTGAAAAGACTTGGACTGAATAGGAGAAATAAAATGGAACTAAAGCCAAATTCTTGAGGCCCTGAGACCAGGTTTAAGAGGAGAGGAACAGAGCTCTTACCTGGATAGCTTCCTGTTGTGAGGGAATAAGGCCTTATTATCTGGAGGCCATTGGCAAGAGAGGGGAAAGGAAGGGGAGATATGTGGTCTCTTAGAGAGAGAGAGAGAGATAGATAGAGAGAGAGACAGAGACAGAGAGAGAGGGAGAGAGAGAGACAGAGAGAGACAGAGAGAGACAGAGACAGAGACACAGAGACAGAGAGAGAGAGACAGAGACAGAGAGACGAAAGACAGAGACAGAGAGACAGAGACAGAGACACAGAGACAGAGAGAGAGAGAGAGAGAGACAGAGACAGAGACAGACAGAGAGAGACAGAGACAGAGACACACACACACACAGAGAGAGAGAGAGAGAGAGAGAGAGAGAGAGAGACAGAGAGAGAGACAGAGAGAGAGAGACAGAGAGAGAGAGAGAGGGAGAGAGAGAATTAGAGATAGATGGAGAGAAAGACACTGTTCTAGTCTATCAGTTTTAATGACAAAGCCTTTTTTCTACTACACAGCCAATGGAAAAAGACTGATTCCATTCACTCTTAGGTGACCACAGAATATCTCCTCCTCCTGTTGCCTCTTACAGGGATATGTACATATTAGGTAGCTCAGGATTTGCTAAAGCCTTGTTTCAGAGATAATGAATGTATGAAAAGTGTTTTGTAGTGCTATACACATTTTGGTTAAAATAATTATAATTTTTTCTGAGTTCTTGAAATTTTAAGGCAACTAGTACCTATTATCAGAAGTCCATTCTTTGGCACGTGCGCGCATGCGCGTGTATGTGTGTGTGTGTGTGTGTGTGTGTGTGTGTGTGTGTGTAGGAGGCACTGGAAATAAAATGCATGAATATTTGAAAATCCAAAAAATTCAGAAGATATTAAATACCATAATAGGCTTGAAAATGCCATCATTGAAGGAAGTGAGGATTTTCAAGTATCTTTTTTGATAAAGGTTAATACAAATACATTTCTAGGCCACCAAATGTCATTGAATCCTGAATCTTTTCATGTCATTCCCATTTGTTACACTGAAATTGGGTGTTCACAAATACAGTAATATCATAAAGAACCAGTCTCAGCAGTATTTATCTCTTAACCAGCTTTTGTGGCATCTGATGGTGGCTATCCAGGACTGAGAGGGAGAGGGGAAGAAGCAGAAGGGAGGAAAAAAGGTTTTCCTTAGACTTTCATTTGGGGGGAGCTCATAATGAAAAATGAGAACAAAGAGAGCTTGTGAGGCAGATGGATCGAGAGAGAGGAAGACACAATAGAGAGTGTTTGTTGGGAGAAGAAA
The DNA here is from genome assembly GCF_048593235.1 of Sminthopsis crassicaudata. Classification (NCBI taxonomy): domain Eukaryota; kingdom Metazoa; phylum Chordata; class Mammalia; order Dasyuromorphia; family Dasyuridae; genus Sminthopsis; species Sminthopsis crassicaudata. The sequence continues at coordinate 528,904,377 of NC_133617.1, read as the reverse complement.
AACAGAAATGACACTTTTGATTAAAATGACCACATGAAAGGTTTTAGCCACACCCTGTTCTCCAAAAAATCACCTTAAGTAGACATGTCAGACTGATGGCCTGAATCAAATTAAAATGTAATTAGAAAATGTTTAACAAAACAAAAATACAATAAAACATACAAAAAAGTTCATTTGTGATTTTCTTAGACAATAAGCAGGTCATGTGGGGATCTATTTCTAATTGAGTTTGTCACTATTGATCTTAAGGACCATGAAAATTAGCTCCTCTGCATTGAAACAAATAACTAAGGATAACCTAATCCCTACCACTTCCCACTCCCAACCCTCCTCCCATAAAAGCCTACTATCATTTCTATAAACAACATATCTGAGTCAGTATAAAGGGGGCTCTCCTATCCATACTATCTCACGCAGAATTGTAGAGAGGAGACAGGATAGAATATGGTATCCTTACTTCAGAGCCATGAAGCTCAATTTTCCAGAACCTTTAATCCAGTGGTCCTCAAACTTTTTAAATAGGGGCCCAGTTCACTGTCCCTCAGACAGTGGGAGGCCGGACTATAGCAAAAACAAAAGCTCACACTCTGTCTCCGCCCCTCAGCCCATTTGCCAAAACGGCAGGCTGCATAAATGTCCTCAGCGGCTGCATCTGGCCCGCTGGCCGTAGTTTAAGAACCCCTGCAACCTGTCTGGAACTGGAACACAAGGCCTAGCCATGACCCAACTTCCTAGTTAAGGATTATGGCAGCGACGGGGCGTGGTCCTCGTTCTAGATTCTAGACTTTTACTGTAGTCTAGAATTGATTTAGCTTGCTAGTTAGAATTGTAGCAGGCCAGGATTGGACCTGGTTTCCAGAATGAGTCTGTACTGTGAAAGATGTCAGATTCTATCCCTTTATTGGAGAGAAGGGGGAAGGAGAGTGTGGCAGGGAATAGTGTCTGGACTCTGACTAGGGAAACAGAGAAGTGTTTGAGCCTGGTACATTAAACTCCAGGATCATGACAGGGAGTGAGAATTGAATCTATTTACCTACTCACACCATCAGTGATTATGGGAGACAAGAGACTTCCACTTGAGAATTATGGTACCATTGGGATCCCAGCTTGATTATTCCATCTAGAGTAGCAAGGAGTATCAGGATACACAGGGAGATTGAGATCCCTGGTTCAACTAACCTAAATAGGACCAGTATTTCTCTTCTTGTTTTTTTTTAATAATTAGGCTCTCTCTCTCTCTCTCTCTCTCTCTCTCTCTCTCTCTCTCTCTCTTTCTCTCTCTCTCTCTCTCTTTCTCTCTCTCTCTTTTTTCTCTTTCTTTCTCTCTCTTTCTCTCTTTCTTTTTTCTCTTTCTTTCTCTCTCTCTCTCTCTCTTTCTTTCTTTCTCTTCTTTCTTCCTTTCTTTTTTCCTTCCTATTCTTTCTTCCTTTCTCTTCTTCCTTTCTTTCTTTTTTCCTTTCTTTCTTTTTTCCTTCCTATTCTTTTTTCCTTCCTATTCTTCTTTCTTTCTTTCTTTCTTTCTTTCTTTCTTTCTTTCTTTCTTTCTTTCTTTCTTTCTTTCTTTCTTTCTTTCTTTCTTTCTTTCTTTCTTTCCTTTCTTTCTTTTTCTTTCTCTTTCTCTTTCTCTGTACATATGCATTTACTTATGTATGTATTCTATTTCTCCCCTCTCAATTACACACTAAAACAATTTTTAAACATTTAAAAAAAGTTTTGAGTTCTAAATTCTATCCTGCCCCCCCTCTCCTCTTCTCTCCCTGAGATGGTAATCAATTCAGTTGTAGGTTATTCATGTGCCATCATATAAAACATTTCCATATTAGTCATTTTGTAAAAGGAGACTTGAATTAAAAGGCAAGAAAGAGTGAGAGAGAAATAACATGCTTCAGTCTGTATTTAGACAGTATTAATTTTTTCCTCTGGAGGTGGATAAGCATACTTTATCATGTGTAGGATCAGTGTTTCTACTTTGCTGTCTTAGGCCAAGCTTCCTGGAGAGGAAAAAGCCATTCCTTTTTTTCTTTTTAACTGACAGTTCCACATGCATAGAATATCTTCCCTCATAATTTTCACCTTCTGGTCTTTGTGACTTCCTTCAAGTTTCAGTATAAATACTACCTCCGGTGAGAAGCTTTTCTCAGTCCTTGTCAATGCTAGTAACATTCTTCTGGGATTACTTAACATTTACTATGTAGATATCTTGTATTAACACAATTGTTGGAATGTGATCTCCCCCCATTATAATGTAAGCTCTTTGAAGGCTAGAATTGTTTTTCTCTTCTTTTATATCTCTTGCACTTAACACACTACTGGCACGTAGTAAATATTTAAGAAATATTTGTGGACTTAGATAGAAATAAATAATTATCATGGAGATTTCAACATGCTCCTTTCAGATGTAGACAAATATAAGAAAAACCTAAATAAGAAAAATGCAAAAGACATGATTTAAATTTAAGAAAAAATCAATATGATAGTCTTCTGGGTCTGTAAAAATGAGAATGAGAATGACAAAGAATAGGGAAATTTCTCATCTTTTCACGCCTCCTTTATAAAAACTGACTAGAGCATAAAAATCTTGTAAATAAATATAGAAAAACAGAAATAGTAAATGTATATTTTACTAAACTCAATCTAATAGAAAATTCATCTAAGACACCTATTCACTGTATGATCCTGGGAAAATTATTTAACATCTCTGGGCCTCCATTTAATTCTCTGTAAAATGGGGATAATAATAATAAAACCTCAGGGTTGTGAGGATCAAATGAGGTAACATATATACAGTAATATAATCCTAAAGAATGAATGGGTCGAAGGATAAATCATAAAACAATAATTTATTTTATTTAAAAATGTTAATGAGATCTTCTTTCCATTTATATTCTCTTTCCTCCTCATCCTTTCACATTCTTATCAGGGTCTGGGCTGAGCACCAGTTTCAGCAAGTCAGGAATAATTGTACATATTGAGCAGTGGTAGCATCTGCCTGCTCAATCTTACTAGTCAGCATCAGGTGCTCAATTGGGTACAAAGCCTAGAAATAAAAATTTGAACTTAATTTAATCTGACATTAGGAATATAGTTCTGAGCTTCTATATTGGTATCACTATATTATGAAAACAGAAACATAGGAGTTCTGACTGGATGTACATTTTTCTTCAAGTGAAAAATGATTTGGCTTCTTTCACTTTCTCCACTTTTATTGACCAATTTGGGATGGGACTACTATTATTGTTTTAAACATCTGGAGACACCTTCCCTTGATTCCATATTTAGCTATTCCAGTAGAATATAGTTTGAATCCACTCAAAAGCACGTATATTTTATTTTCTGTCTTTTATTCCCAATAGCTTTCTTTCCCTCCTCCCATAAAACAAAGAAAAACAGTCACAGTAATTGCATTTGACAACATATGTTATAATCTATACCCAAAGTCAACCTCTTTTCTATGAAGAGGAGGGCAATGTTTCATCATTGGCTCTCTGAAACCAAGATTAGAAATAGTATATAATATGAATTTTGATGTTTTAGTTAGATTCTGTTAGCAAGAATAAAGAATACTACGAAGTTGTGGCACTCTTCAAATTCTCTCCTTTTTTCACATTCAAACTGCTTGTTTTCATTAGGGTGGAAACTAAAATTTCTAGCAGTTATATTTATATAGTAATTTATTAATATGCAATTGTTTTATTGAATTAATTATTCACACTAATCAGGATGCAGTTGTGTATTACTGGAATCACTTTGCAGCCTATGCTTTTGGTTTAACAATGAACTGTTTAACAACATTACTGAAATTATTTTTAACATCTTCAGTTCTAAAATACTAGTTGCAAAACACTACTCTTTTAATACTGCAGTTATTTTAGTTGTCTAGTTATCTGTCTTACGTACAGATTAAATTTTCTGTTTTTAGTGGTTAAAGTGGCACATCCAGTGTAGTACCTGAATTCAAATATGGTCTCATATACTCATTAGTTGTGTGACTCTGGGCAAGTCCCATAACCTGTTTACTTCAATTTTCTTAACTGTAAAATGAGAACCATACTAGTACTTACCTCATAATGTTGTTGTGAGGATCAAATAAGATATTATTTGTAAAGTGCTTAGCATATAGTACCTTGCCTATGGTGGGTGCCTAATAAATGCTTGTTTCCCTTCCCCTCCCAAGGGAAGCTATTCATAGTCCTTCTATATAGTTAATTACCATTTGGGGGTTTATTGATATATTTAACTACATTTTAGTTCTAATGAGAAATGTTTTAAAAAGCGAACAAAACAAATGAAAAATAAGTTTGGGTTTGTGCTTAGATTTTGTTCTAGTCTGACTCAGAGGTGTAAAAAACCTTTGAAAACCTTAAAGTGCTATATAAATTTGAGCTTTTACTATTAGTATTCTTGTTTTTATTGTATACAGCCTTAGAAAAATGCAGAGAGATTCTGAGCAAGCTATGATTGGGGGAAGGAAAGATATTTCTGGTACTTTAAGACTGGCACAGAATAAAAGAATTTGTCATATTGATAGTTTTATTCTCATTTTCTCTCCAGCTCCTGTGATTGTTATGCCACCTAAAAAGATTCACAATGTAACTGGGGCCCAAGTCTACCTGTCCTGTGAAGTGAAGGCTGTTCCAACACCAGTCATTACCTGGAGGAAGGTAAGTTACAGAACACACTAACAAGAGGAGTGTCACAGACATTCACAATGTTTGTACTTGATGGTTATCACAAATGTTATCTTGGGTGCTATAGTAACAAAAATAACCTACACAGGCTTACATGTCATCCCTTTTAACAAAGAAAAAAAAATGAAAGAAGAAAATAGCACATACAGAGGCAGCTAGGTGGCTCAGCAGATAGAGTGAGGTCTGGAGGCAGGAAGACCTCAGTTCAAATAAGGTTTTAGGCACATAGTAATTGTGTGACTATGGACAAATCATTAATCTCTGTCAGCCTTACTATCTTCTACTTTGAAATGGGGATGGTAATAACATTTGCCTCCAAGGGTTATTGTGAGGATAAAATATGTTAATATTTGTAAAACAATTGGCACAATGCTTGGCACATTGTAGGCACTTAAAAATATTGTTTCCTTCCTCTGTCCTTTCCTCCCTCCCTCTCCCTCTCTTCCTTCTTCTTCTTCTTCTTCTTCTTCTTCTTCTTCTTCTTCTTCTTCTTCTTCTTCTTCTTCTTCTTCTTCTTCTTCTTCTTCTTCTTCTTCTTCTTCTTCTTCTTCTTCTTCTTCTTCTTCTTCTTCTTCTTCTTCTTCTTCTTCTTCTTCTTCTTCTTCTCTCTCTCTCTCTCTCTCTCTCTCTCTTCTCTCTCTCTCTCTCTCTCCCTCTCTCTCCCTCTCTCTCTTTCTAATTCTCAATCTTTTCCTTCCCTCCCTCCCTCCCTCCCTCCCTTCCTTCCTTCCTTCCTTCCTTCCTTCCTTCCTTCCTTCCTTCCTTCCTTCCTTCCTTCCTTCCTTCCTTCCTTCCTTCCTTCCTTCCTTCCTTCCTTCCTTCCTTCCTTCCTTCCTTCCTTCCTTCTTTCCTTCCTTCCTTCCTTCCTTCTAAAACCCATCAAATACATACTTATAGCATACACTGATAGAATCAGAATATAGAATCAGCTGTGTCCAGCAGTATTAAGTGTTCCATATACATGCTTTCCCACTTCTAAAAAGAAGGAAGACATTTAAACTCTTCTTAAAGGCTAGGCTTTCTGCCCATTAATTTTGCAGCTATCTTGAAGCCCAGAAAGGTTATTATTTGTCTAAGTTAATACAATCAATAACTGACCAAATCAGCAACCAAATCCGTCCCCTTTATTTTCAAATCCAGTATGTTATGCTTCTTTATTATTAATAATAATGTGCGTTTATATAACACTTTAAAATACTCACATGACAAACTTAAAGACAAAAATTGGTTGAGATGTCTCCTAAGGAGATCTGCTCTTTTTCTCCCTTTCTATATTATTTCACTTGGAGAGCATATCAACTTTCAGTTTCAAATATTATCTCTATATTGATGTTTTCAGATCTATTCATTTAATTATAATCTCTCTTGACCTCTAGTCTTGCATTTTCAACTGTTTATTGGTCATTTTAAATTGGGTGTCTTGTAGATATCTTAAACACAGCATATCCAATATCAAACACAGTTGAATTTATTGTCTTTTCCTGATGCCCTCTCTTCCATATTCAGTAGAACATGTCTTCCCAGCCACCCAAAATTACAACATAGGTATCATCCTCAATTTCTCACTCTCTCATCCTCCAAATTGAATTTGTTGCTATGTGCTATTCTTTCTGCTTTTACAACATCTCTAAGTCCCCTTCTCTCCTCTGATTTTGTTACCATTGAAGTGCATGCTCTTATCACCTCATATTTGGACGATTGCAACAAGCCTTTTGATTGGTCTCTTTGATTTATGTCTCTCTACACTTAGTCCACTCTTAACTCAGTTGCCAACGTGATCTTCCTAAATAAGATCTGACCATGTTACCCCCTGTTGGATAAAGTCTAGTGGTTCCCTATGACCATCAGGATCTAATATAAAATCTTTTATTTGAGTTTTAGATCCCTTCATAATCTGGCCCATTTCTACCTTTCTAGTCTTCTGACAATTTACTCTCTTCTACAACCTCAAAAAGACAAAAAGAAAAAAAAAAGAATGATCTCTCTTGATAGCTATACTTCCTGGCTTCCATCAAGTTTTCATTGAATACCTGGCTTCTATAAGAGGTCTCTACTGATCCTCCTAATACTTTTTTTTCTAAGAATACTCCTCATTTTTTTTAGATATCTACATTATTGAGCCTAAAGGCTAATATTATAAAGATATAATTTGAAGAAGTATGTATTGGATCAGCTTTAGCCCTAAGTTACTTTTGCATGTTTCTAAAAATCAAATCCATTCTAGAAAGATGAAGATTCATCACTATTGGAAATATTTTAAAGAAAGGGACTTCAGCCTCTAAAGACTATTGCAAAAATAGTTTCACAAATATTTACACTGCGGGCTTGGTTAGTCTAAATGTTGGGAATTCTTTATAATTATTGGTCAAAGACATCTTCACATATTTATATAATGTAACATGCAAATATATTTATATTTTTCCTTTTGATGTATCACAGACACCAAGTATTTTTGTTTTAAAAAAGTCATTGTCATCAAAAAAGGGGAGGATTATGTAATGGATACCTTATAGATGCAAACTGCTGGCCAACTGAGCTTGTCCTATTTTCTTATCATTACTTAAGTTTCCCTTGTCACTGAGATATACAGTTCTTGAAAACTGCCTACTCTCTATTCTTCTTAAAGGAATGCTTTTTAAAATTTTTATTAAATCTAGTACTAGTAGAAATGTTTCATTAAGCCTAGTTGCTCTTAATTTAAAAATTCTGCCATGCTGGGTATCTCCAAAGTCTTACTGTAGCTTTAAGTTATTAATGCTCATTTTTTTTTGCAGGGAGGGGAGGGGGAAAATTTTGAGTTAAGTGACTTGGCCAGAGGCAACCAGCTAGTAAATGTCTAAGATCAGATATCATCTTAGGTCCTCCTGACTCTAGGGCTAATCTCTATCCACTGCACTACCTAGCAGTCCCTTAAAGCTTAATTTTTAAAACAAGCTATTAATAGTTTGACAAGCCACTTAAACTATTAAAGCTTAAAATTGCAATGACATCTTTGGGGACATGCTAGATATACTATCTGAAAAATGTTTGTAATCAGAGCTCTTGATCCGGATGGAGATAGTGTTTGACCAGAATGCCATCTGAGCAACTACCAATTGCTGATACTTGATTGCATTGATTTTCACAGAATTTAGTTCAAAATCAGAGTGGCATTCAGTTTCTTCCATATAACTTGTCCACAGCTTTCTTGGCCCCGCATGAATTGACCATGGCACTGACATCTCTTACCTCTGTTTTTCATCTATAAAATGATTGATACAATGGCATCTTTTGCCTCTTTTGGCTCCAAATCCATGATCCTACCTATGTCTCAGGAACTCTTTTTTTTGTCTCAGAAGTATTAAACACTTTGTGAGAATGGTACAGATTAAAATATACCCCTTAATATCTCACGTTTTGTTGCAAACTTGTATGATAATGGTATTTAACTTTTTTTTTTCTTTTCAACTATTTTCAACTATTCAACTATATTCAACAACAATAATCCAGATGCAGAACTTGGCTTGCATTTATAGAATACAAAGTCTTCAAAGCAAAGTTTTGAACAAGGATTTTTATAAGAATAAAAATTATAACTCACATAAACATTAATAGTACTACAAGCAAGCAGTGCATGCTGAAACCATGATGAAATCTGTGAAATATTTTTGGACATCCATAGAGTGCACAGTAATAAACTAGGATTTAGATAGGCTGATGGAAGATGTTGGTAGCATTCTGGCTATGCAAGTCTTGAATGATTTTAATTACATTTACAGATCACAGAGTCTCCAAAAGGGGTCAAGTTGTTGGAGGAGTTGCCTGGAGACCGAGTTAATATGGCTGTCCAGGTTCGTGGTGGTCCATCCAAACATGAAAGTACAGGTTGGGTTTTGGTAAGTACCACTTTTGTTTGTATCCTCCCTTAGCTACCACTTCTCTAATTCACTTGTGTTTGTATTCCCAAACTTAACACAAAATGTGGCACATGGTAAGCATTTAATGAATGCTTTTATTCATTCATTAGTTTATTCATTTATTTATTCACATTATTAGACTTTAAGTACAAAGTACAGTATGGCCATGAAAGACAGGAATAAAGTCTGGATGATTGTAAAAGCCTACTGAAGAGAAAAGAATGAGTAGGTGAGGACTTTCCTGAGCATCTGAATTTGCTCATTCACAATGGAAAAATTGTTCAGGAGGCCTGCAAAGATGCCTTTCCCACTATTTTTATATAATCTACACTAATACCCATGAAGGTTTCATGCAAACAACTTGATTCAACAAATTTTATTAAAGACATTATTTTTAGTCTTTACTATGTTTGATATGTAAAATTTTGCAGCTTCTCAGTGACTCAGATAAGATGGACAAATGTGTTTTTTAAAAAAGGCAAAGATTTACTTTATTTTCAGAAGAAAAATTTACTAGGAGAAAAGATGTGTATAATCTTTTCTTTTAGATCGTGACCAATTGTAAAAAATCTAAAGATTTCATTTTTATAGAGGATTTCAACAGATTTTCATTCTGTGGCATTGCTGATTTGAATTCAGTTAAAAATACTTATTAAGGACCCACTCTTAATAAATATTAATGAAGATAAATTTCTTAATTTATGAAGATTATTTAAAGATAAATATTCATTAATATTAATTCACTAAATTATCTGACAAATATTTAATATTCATTTATTTAATAAAATATTTATTGTTAAAATATGTTTACTATCATATTTTCTCTTATCTTCTTTCTAGATAAACCCTCTGACAAAGGAGGATGAAGGGGTGTACCAGTGCCATGCCACTAACATGGTGGGGGAGACACAATCCTATGGTACAATAAAGGTCACAGATCTGAATAAATACAAAAAAATGAACTTCATAGCGCCAGATGATGACATGTAATGAGGTAATTTGAATATCAGAACTATGGTCTCATTGATATCAATATCTTATTAGACTGCTGCTCTAGAAAGGAATTTAGGGGTATCCCTTTCATTAACTTACCATCTATAAACAATGGAATATAAGACAGTTGAGTGGCTGAACAACACTAATGAAATAGACAGTAGGGCTCAAAGGGACAGATATATGTGTGGACAAATTCCTAATTCAGTGGTTGTTAATCCTTCATTCTTGAAGAGGACCTTAACATCAGAGAGGTAATACTATGACATGCAAGTGAATTGGATTTAAGTGAGAGAAGTCTGGGCAAGGTCATCTGCCTCACTCTCCCCTCCAGAGCCATCTGGGTCCAGTGGCCAAATATAGATCACAATGATTGAAGATGGCTCTTCTACCAACAAAGAAATACATTATTATATACATTATATTAGTATGTATATATTATATACAAGGGAAAAAAAAGCAATTCAAGAAAATGAGACTATAATTCTTAAAAGTAACCTTTGGAACATAAGGCACTTAAACATTCCTGTATGGTAGAATTAGATGTTTTTGGGGTCCACTTGGGACTTATCAACAAATCAATGAACATTTATTAGTCATTTGATATGTACTGTGTGCCAAGTGCTGGTGATACAAAGAAAGGGAAAAAAATAGTCCCTTTCTCAATTTGCTCCCAGATCTAAATGATTTTCTATCTTGCTAGAATCTTAATATTCAGTATCTCAGTACCTCTGAGGTCTGCAGACAAACCACAACTTCTGAATTCCAAGCTCTTTTTTTGATCATATAACCATTAGAGGTATCACCTCTTTATGAGGAACAGGACAGTTTTGAGTCCAGGAAATCCAATATTGTTAACAACAGAAAACTACTTATTTCATCCAGTCACAACAACTCATTCCTGTTCATTTTCATAAGACTAATTGTTCAGCCTAAAAATGAGTAGGGGATGGATAAATTATTATGTCCTCTTTACCAACATCTAATAAAATAAAAAAGGTTTCCCATGATGTATAAGATGATATTAAGGATGATGGCTAAGCAGTTATCCTTTTGTGGGTGTAGACCACAGTCCTGACATATCACATTCAGTATGATTCTTGTAGTGCCTGTTATGTGCTCCTATGTGTTAGTACTCTGCTAAATGCCTTACAGTTATTATCTAATTTGATTCTCATAATAATTCTTGGATGTAGGTACTATCCTTATCTTTATTATCTATTTGTGAGGCAAATAGAAGTCAGGTGACTTTTAGAGTCACAAAGCTAGTAAGCATATGAGACCTGATTTGAACTCAGATCTTCATGACTCTAGACTCAGCATTCTATCTATTGTGTCACTCAGCTCCCTAATATGCGTTCTATCATATCCTCCAAAGAGTAATTATTCATCATATTAGAGAATTTCTGTTTCTTTTAGTATTGAGGGAGAAGTGCCACTGCAGTACTCAGGCAATCTGTTCTTCCACACTTTGATCACTTTGGAGCATAAACACTGTAATAGAGGATAAATAGTTTAGTGACTCCTGGGGAATGATTCTTAATTGCTTTCCAGAGTGACTGGACCAATTTACATCTCCTCCAACAATTCAACCATGTGCTTGTTTTCTTCTAATATTTGTTTTTCTTTTCCCTCCTTTTCTCCTTTTTTCCTCTTTCTCTTCCTTCTCTCTCTTCCTTCCTCCTTTCTTTTCTTTTTTCTTTCCTTCCTCCCTTTAATCCTCCCTTCTACCTCTCTCCCTCTTTCCTTCCTTCCTTCCTTCCTTCCTTCCTTCCTTCCTTCCTTCCTTCCTTCCTTGTTTCCTTCCTTCCTTTTCTTTCCTTCCTTTTCTTTCTTTCCTTCCTTCCTTCCTTCCTTCCTTCCTTCCTTCCTTCCTTCCTTCCTTCCTTCCTTCCTTCCTTCCTTCCTTCCTTCCTTCCTTCCTTCCTTCCTTCCTTCCTTCCTTCCTTCCTTCCTTCCTTCCTTCCTTCCTTCCTTCCTTCCCCTCCCCTTGCCTCCCTCCTTCTCTCCCTGTCTCTGTCTGTGTGTCTCTCCCATTATCTTTCTTTCTCATCAACTTTGCCAATCTTTTGCGTATGAAATGGAATCCCAGAACTTTTTAAATATACATTTCTCCAATTATTAGTAATTTATTTTTTTTCTTCATGTGGCCATAGATCACTTGGATTTCTTCTTTTGAGAGTTGTTTATATCCTTTGACCTCCATTTTTTACCTCCATTTGTTAGCAAGTTTTTTCTTACATAATTCTTAAATTTGCTTCTTTGCAGTTTTCATCATTTCTCCCAGTTTAGCTCTCAGGGCAAGTCTACAGTGGAGTCTCTCCTCATAGCAGTCCATCCTTCACTTAGCTGTCAGAGTGGTCTTTCTAAAGCAGATTCTGACCATGCTACTCTCTCAATAAACTCCAATAGTTCCTTATTTTCTTCAGAATCAAATATAAAATTCTCTATTTGTCTTCCAAAGCCCTATGTACCATACCCTTCTCCTGTCTTTCCAGTTTTCTATCTTACTTCCAGACTTTTTGATCCAGCCTCTTGGCTGTTCCTCAAACAAGAAACTCCATCTCCTGACTCCAAGAGATTTCACTTGCTATCTCTCATGCTTGGAATACTTTTCCTCTTCTCTACTCCTTGGCTTCTTTCAGGTCTTGGTTGATATCTCACCTTGTTTAGAAGCCTTTCCAAAGCCTCAGTGCCAGCATCTTCCCTTGGTTGATTACCCTCATTTTATCCTACTTGTTTGTACATAGTTGTTTGTATGTCATTGTTTCCATTAGATTATGAGTTCTCAGAGGGAAGGGATTATGTTTTGCCTTTCTTAGTATGGCCCATGCTCAACACAATGCTTTGTTGTTCCATCATAAGCATTTTATGTTAGTTGAATGATTGACTATAATTAATTCCTCTTCTGCATAAGAACCAATGAGAGAAAGATACTTGAAAAAAACTTACAAGCTATCATGTTCCTCAAAAATCTTTTTTTCCTCATTTCTTTCAACTGAACCTCTTAGATCATAATCTCAAATCTGTTCACCCAATTTGGACAGTTTTCCGATTTACTGATGTCCTTCATTGTCTCCAGAGATCTATAGGATTTGACCTCTAAGGTTGTTCATTTCCAGAAAGCATTGAGTAAAATTGACTTCCTGAACTTGTGATCTTAGAGAGGATTCAATTATTTCTTCAATCAGGCATGAAAAATACCTAATACAAATATTGCTGCTAGAAGTAAATAGTTCAGCACCCCAGAGTGAATTAGCTATTAAAGGGTAACATACCAACCATGTGATTTTCATTGCTATTTGTTGATTTGTTATTCTGAATATATACAAAGTTGGTTTATTTGGGCCATAAAATAGATCCACCAAAAAATAGTAGTATATTTCTAAAGGGAGAACTCAACTTAAGAGCCAAGGCTGATAAAATCATTTCCAAGAATTCATCATTGACTATAAATTTCATCTGAATTAAATCAAGCTGCTTTCTAACTGACTGTTTTGGTTATAGTGATGTCATATTTCATTACTTCTTTTGGGGGATATTTATCCCTCTCTGGGAATCTCATGGAATCTTTGCCAAGAACCTGATCCCATTTATTTTTTCTCCTGGAATGGCCATTGATAGGCACCATCACTTTGTGACCATGACTTGGAATTATTTCTTTCTTAGGGACTTGAATCCTAGTTGAAAGCTGTAGCCCAGAGAAATGTCATACCTATCTCATCTCATATTCTCTTTCTTAAGAGAGTTCAAGGGATGTGAAAGACCATGCATAACTATTGTGGCAATTTAAAAAGTTTGAGAGACATAATTTCTGGGTAATGTCATCATTTTGTTAATAATGCCACCACATTTATTAACAAACGTATGGCTATTTGGCTGTCTCTCTTAGAGACAAATCATGGCAAAATAGATCCATATGTTCTTTTGGAAGAGTGACAATGAATTCTGATTAGTTAACAATTAATCACAAAATAAATATTAATCACAGTGGGAGGAAGAAAGAGACATCATATCACTCTTAGACTGAGAGACTATATATCCAGACCACTACCAGCCTTGGGCAATCTTTTAAAAAATGTGTGCCCTACCCGAGCCTGGTTAGAACACAGTAGCTACTCCACATGGGTGGAATTTGAACAAGAAAGTTAATCCAATAATGACCTTCAAGAAACTGAACTCTTAAAAATCAGATCTTTAGGAAAAGAGGAGAAGCCTAGAATTCCCTAAATAGTTATTAATAAGCATTTCTCTCACTATTCCAGTTTCTATGCTGTTAGATTTATGTGTCAATTTAAATATCATTGGCACAAAGTATCCTTTGTATGATTGGCAAGTATCTCCTTCATTAGTAGCCAAACATCAAGAGAAATTGGTTCTGAGGGAATGAATGTAGGCTGTCACCTTATGAGGAATCTTTATACTGCTTTAGACTCTGGTTTGGGAGCTATGAGACTCAAATAATTTGAAGGAATTGCTTGTATTTTTCCCCAGGATAGGATGTATTCCTTTTGACCTGGATGAGAATATTAACCAAGGAAGCATCCACCTGGAAATCACCTGTCTCAGACACAAGACTTTGTGTAAATGTAATGAACATATTGGTTCTTCTAATAGGATGTAATCTTCTTGAGGACAGAGATTGTTTCACTTTTATCTTTGTATCTTCACTTAGCACAATGTAGCGGCAACTCAGTAAATGGTTGTTTGTGAATGAGAAGAAACCAAAAAGATACAAATCTGATGCTTATTTGTTAATAATGGTAGAATGTTTTCTTTTATTTATGAGTAGGCTCTCCTTATTAATAAAAGGAAATCAGGAAGGGTGATGAAGGTGTGCACAACCATTGAAGTCCAGCAGAGTTGCACTAAGTTGATTCACCACATGCTCTTTGATCCAGTAACACTGACCACTTTGCTGTTCTATTAAAAAAAAAAGACCTTATCTCTTGGCTTTAGGCATTTTCTCTGGCTGTCTCTTGTGCCTACAATGTGCTGCTTTTTTATTTCTCTTCCTATCTTCCCTCATTTAAGTCTCAGCTAAGGTTCCATTAAAAAAGAAATCTCTCTTAATTCTAGTGTTTTTCTTCTCATTCATTTTTTTTCCTATTTATCCTATATGCAGCTAATTTGTACACATTTGTTTAGTTGTTATCACACACATTAGATTGTAAATTCCTTGAGGACAGGGATTAGCTGCCTCTCTCCCCCCCCCCCTTTTTATCCTCCACCCTTAGAATAGTGTCTGGCACATAATAGGTGATTAATAAATTTTTATTGATTGACAAAGAATGTCTTTTTGCCCCTTGACTTTAAACAATTAAGATCTAATCTAGTCTTTAAAAATGATTTGTTTTGCAGACATAAATCAAGTTAGGATATGACACACTGCTCTGGATTTTTTTAATCTAAACCAATTTTTCTTCTTTTCTTTTTCTTCTAGGGTGCCAGGGAAGCTGATCACAAAAACGGAGAAGAACCAATTAGTGGATTGTTTTGTTTTATTGTGCAGCATGAGCTAGAAAACACTGACCCATTTTTTATGTGCTTTTCAATTTAGATTAAAAACTAGAACAAAAAAGATACAGTTGTAATTTTTAGCTGGGAAGTAATGAACAAGGAAAACAAATCAAAACAAAATCACAGGCAGCTTTTGAGAAATAACTTTCTGTATATAACTTGTTTTTTTTTTTTTTTTTTTTTTTTAAGCTGATATCTCCCAGGGGAAATCTCTCCCTAGTGTACATGTTTAGAAGTGGAAGTATTCACACTCCTGCTTCTTAATTTATTCCAACTGCATAATGATTGTTTAAATGATGTGTCCTTACCTCTCAGGTGACCTTGTAAGAGGGAAAATTTCTTTTAAAAAATTATACTGCTTCAGGGGATAGTATAAAGTATTGAATAATAAAAGGTCCCCTTATTGTTTTGCATTCTACTCTGAAGCATATAATATTCTATCAACTGATGGTTAATGAAACTTGCAGTGTACTTGCCACAGGTTCACGTTAGACAATCAAGATGCTAATTTTTTAAACACAGGTTTCTATCTGGGGAGCACACCTATACATTGTTTGGTGTACATTGTGTTAGAATTACAATGTCAGATGCTAACTGCATCTAGTTGGATATGAAAATAGAAATGTTGTAATAGTATAGATTTTACTTTTGAATATTTCTACCTTGTCAATGAATATAGTGGGATTTTTTTTATATATTGCAGATCTGAGCTATAAAATATGATCCTGGATGTCTAAAGCTCTTATTGTTCTAGTCATGTCTGATGTGTTGTGATTTTGTGGAGTTGTCCATGGGGTTTTCTTGGCAAAGACATTAAGTAGTTTGCCCTTTCCTACTTCATTGTGTCTCCATTTTACAGCTGAGGAACTGAGGCAAATAAGGGTCACACAGTTATTAAGTGTCTGAGATTGGATTTGAACTCTTCTTTCTGATTCCAAACCTATAGCTCATAACCCTTTCACTTAGATCTATGATGTTAGCAGCACAACTATTTTTATCCCCATTTTATAGATGAGAAAACTAAGGCTCAGCATGAGAAAGTGAATTGCAGCTAGTAAGTGTCAGAGATTTTAAACTAAGGTCTCTGATTTCTCAAATATGGCACTCCTTTCCATTATACCTCCCTGATAGAAAGTATCTTACTCCCCTGGTTAAAGTTAAATAAACTACATTTCAAATGTTGGAGATTGTTTTTAGGCCAAATCTGATATTTTAAAACCAAATTCTGATCTGGGACAAATCATGGTAGACTAAGGCCATGGATTTTACTTTTCTTTGTAATGAATTTTATGAGTACATTCTGATTAAGGACCTTCTGCAGGAAGTGTCACCAGTGCTTTCTAGGTGACTCCTGTCACTCCATCACTGCAAAAGCATCTGACAGCACTTGACCCTGACAGGTAGAGCAACTAGCTCCTCATCTGTCTTCTGGAGCCAGGATTGGTCATTTAACTCCATCTTCAATAACACAATTGAATCCTTGATTGAAGTTATCAGAGTAGACCACAAGATCTTCCAGTCATCGATTTGATGGGGGTTGAGGGTTGGAAAGGGCAATATCAGCATCTTTTTTCATATGCAAAAATTCAGTTAATGCTATCAGGTCTTAGTCTTCAAGAGCAAAACAATTTTTCAGTCATTTTGATAATACTGGAAACTCCAACTGCTTTTCGTCTTTCTGAAGGATATCTGTAGCCATTTCTGGAATTTTCACATCCCAAAAGTGTAGGTTTTTTTTTTTTTTTTTTTTTTTTGTTTTAGATATCTTAGTCTGTCTTCCCTCATGCTTACACTGTGACACCCTAAAACTTTCCTCAACTGAGGAGTCTAAAGCTAAGATTTTGTGATGTGGTTGCTGTTGTGATTTGGGGGGAAGCTGTTTTCTAATCCTAAATTTTTACTAGTTTATTTTCATAAGATACTGTGATGTCACATAGTTCTGTACATTGAAAATAAACTATTTTGAAGTTGTGTGTTCAGTCTTGTTTGGAATTAGACAAATAGACTTGTATTTATTCCATCCCCTTTATTATCCACTCACATTTCCCATTTTCATTCACACCTCCATGCTTTACTTCACATCAGGTGTATTAGATACAGTAAAACATTAATTATTACTTTAAATTATTGCATTAATAATTAATTATTAATTAATATAACACCTAGATAGTGTCTGTTTATCTCCCAATGCTCCATTTCCATTTGACCTTTGATACCTGAAGGCTGATTAATGTTCCTAATACATTCCATATTTGCTTGTGAATATACTTATTTCTTGTTTATGTTATACATAGTTTTTTTACTTTAATATTTCCTTCTTCTGTGATCCTTTTTCTTATTACTAATCAATTTTAAAGGTATTTACTCTATCTTAAAATTAAAACTGTTTCACAAAGGTCAGAAATAGCTTTTTAAGATTCTTTATAAAGGTAATCTCGGGGCAGGTAAGTGCGATGGTGGATAGACACTGACCCTGAAACCAGGAGGACTTGTGTTCAAATTTGACCTTAGACACTTGGTACTTATTAACTATATCACCTTGGGCAAGTCATTTAGCCTTGAATGCCTTGCAAAAACAAAACAAAACAAAACAAAAAACCCCAAATAAATGTTGTTCTATTTCTTTTTTAAAAAATTGATTCTGAGAAAGAAATGGTTTTGAAAAAAAAAATTATTTTGTTGAGTTGTGTCTGACTTTTTATGACTCTTGAGGTTTTCTTGGCAAAAATATTGGAGTGGTTTGCCATTTTCTTCTACAATTAATTTTACAGATGAAGAATCTAAGGCAAACAGGGTTAAGTGATTTGTCCAGGGTCACATAGCTAGTAAGTATCTGAAGTCAGATTTGAATGAAAAAAGATGTATCTTCCTGATTTTATGCCTGGCAGCTAGGTGGTGCAGTGGATAAGAGTGCTGGGCAGAAGGATCCCAGTTCAAATCTAACTTCAGATATTTACTAATTGTGTGATCCCAGCTAGATCTCTTAACCTTTGCTTTCCTCAGGTTCCTCAACTCTCAAATGGGGATTATAATTAGCATTTCCATCTTGAGGTGGTTGTGGAGATCCAAAGAGAATATTTATATAGCACTTACTATAGAGCCTGACACCAATATCATAGGTCTTAATGGTTACTCTCATCCCTAATCAGTTTGAATAGGGACTTCAAGTTAATTGAGGATGCTAGTTCTGGCCAGCTGGCTATCCTAGCTCCAGGGATGAAACATTCTTGTCCCCAAAGTCTTTGGTATTGTCAAATGGTTTAGCATTAGAAACAGATATGATTTGTCACTGGAAATTTCCTTAAGGAAGATGCATTAACATTGCTTTGCTGCTGCATCCTAAGAACTATGAGACTGTTCCATCTAACTTAAGATGAGACCTTCCGTATGTGGTCTCCATTAAAATAAGAGCTGTGTCTTGCTTTTTCTATTTGTAGCAACCATACTTAGCATGGTGTGTTGCACATAGTAAGCACTTGATAAATGCTTTATTCATTCCTTGAAGGTAACTTGAATGGATTTAGGGCAGGCTTCTGGCTTCAGAGATAGACTAATTTTTGTTGATACCTGGAGGATGCTGACTCTATTCCTTTGAAATCAAAGGAACACTAGCAGAATACAAAATCTATAGAGGGAATATGTGTGATTAAGGGCCAAACAAGGGGTAAAATAATAATTCATATTTACATAGTACTCTGAGGCTAACAGAATTATTTCTCCATGACAGCTCTAAGAATTTTTATGTCCATTGCATAGATGAGAAAACTGAAGGTCAGAAGGATTGGGTGGCTTTCCTGTGATTAACACAGATGGTAAGCATCATATAAAAATGCTAGGTGGCACAGTGGACAGAGCACTGGCCCTGAAGTTAGGAGGATCTGAGTTCAAATTTGACCTTAACACTTAACACTTCCTGGCTCTGTGACCCTGGGCAAGTCACTTAATCCTGATTGCCTCAGGGGGAAAAATGCTGTGATCTGAAGAGGGGAGAGATCATTATGAATTATGAATTGGAGACTGAAAGGACAGCTTCATAGTGAAATAATAGAATTGGTCTGCTTTCAAGAAACAAGAGAAATTGGATGGGAACAACAGGGGAAGACATTCTCAGTGGGATGAACAACATGAGCAAAGACATGGAAAGTGGGGAAGCCTATGATGAATTTGGGGGATAGAGCAGTAGTAGAAATGCTCTTTTAATCCACATTATGGCTTCACATGCTATTATTAAGTATTCTGTTACCATTTAATCATTTTAAGTAATTAAGATTTCTTCACAGTTGGCAAGATAGTATTTTTATGCCCAATTTAGAGATGAGGAAACTGAGTCTCAGAGAATTAACAACATAGCTATGGTTACAGAGCTAGTATCTGACTTGAAGTACACTGCAACTTATACAGCCCCAGTTCCCAATAACTGCCTGTCCAACTGATTTTCAAATAATGAAATGAAATAAAAGGAATTGTAGATTCATTGTCCCTGTAGACACTCTTTATAATGTCAAATGGGATAGACACAAACCACTGTCTTGCCTTCTTCCTTAACAGTGTTACCATACTGACATAGGCCCCCATCACTTCATACCTGAGCTATTGCAATTATCTGATGGTTGGTCATGACTTCATGGGATAGGATCTCACAAAATTAAATCTGGTACTCTTCAAGTCTGATGTGTGTCAGATGGCAATTATATTTCTTTTGTATTGGGTCCCCATTTTTACTTAGCTTTGACTTTCTAAAAACCTCTGCCTTCAGGTTTTATCATGTTAGGAAACAAGAGAAAGAATATAAATGTTTGAAGTAAAATACTTAGTTTCAACTAAATCAAAGGGCAAAGAATTGGAAAAATACTCAGCTCACATGCTCCAGGACTTAGAAAAAGAATTCTTAACCTTGTTTGTGTCTAGTAACATTGAACTAGTGGGCTACTTCGAAGTGTTTTCATAGTCTAGCATATAATTTAGCAGCGGTTTTTTTTTTTCTAGTACAGAACCAGCAAACATTGTGAATAACTATTGAACTGTCATTCTGTGCTTGGGTTATAGTGAATAACCTCCAAAATTACCTAATTATTGGAAAAATGATCCTCAGAAATGAACCAGACTTTTATCAAGAATAGGATTTTTTGGCAGTGGTAAGGTGGTAATGAGATTAGAAAAATCACTGAAGGACCTTTACACAGTGCTGTGGATTCTATGTAGGAGGAAAGAGAAGAGAAAAATAATAGGTAGTGAGAAAAGTCTCAAGTTTCTTCAACTGTAAAACAAGGGGTTGGAAAATTTATGGGCTATAAGGTCACTTTCAGGGCAGCTAGGTACCAGAGTGGATAGAGTGGTGGCCCTAGAGGCAGGAAGATTCAGCTTCATTAATTCAAATCTGGCCTCAGACACTTATGTCACTTATACTCACTGTGTGACCCTGTCCAAATTACATAACCCTGTTTGCCTCAGTTTCCTCATCTGTAAAATCAGCTAAAGAAGAAAATGACAAACTACTCAATTTCATTTCTATTTCAATTATATTGAAATAAAAATATCATTTTTTTCTCATTCAAGTTCATGGAATGTCTGAAATCTGGTTGTATGTGGACTTGTAGTCAAGAAACCCTCTCATTTTTTCACATGGAGAAACTGAGACATAGAAAAGTGAAATGACTGGCTCATGGATAATATGTAACAGAATTTGAATGTGAGTCCATTGACTCCTAATTCAGAACTCTAGACCATCTTGCCTCTTATATTCATCATGTATTTATTTAATTATGCCACATTACGCAGATGTCAATTTGAGATGTACCAACATGGTATATTTGGAGATAAAAATCATTTTACAATCTTGATTTAAAGAAGATCAGAATTTATTAACTGTATTTTTTCAAAAAAGAGATAAAATTTAAGTAGAAATGAGTAGCAAAAGGGAAAGAGATTCTAGTTATAGGTTAGAAAAATAACAGCAAACAAGATAATAAAAATTGAAACCAAAGAACCCAACAAATCAAAGTGAAGAAGAATCAAGATTGGAAAAATCTGCTAGTCTTTAAGACTTCATACTTAAAGAACACCAGAGTCTACTTTTGAGTCAGAATCATTGTCTTTTTTGAAAGTAATCACATTGAACAAAAGAGTGATCTGTAAAGCTCAGGTTGTTGTAGGATCCACTGGAGTCTGATCCATGAGCATTACAGCATTCACTTTTCATGAATTTTTCTGAGGAATTTTCACTGTTACAGTCTTTACTTCTACATATTCTCTGAGTCCATCTTCCCCTAGCTCTCTTCCATTTCCAGATTCCTTGAAGCCTCCAAAAGGAGTGTGACATGTCACAATGTTATAGGTATTGACCCACACAGTTCCAGCTTGCAGGGCTTGGGTCAAATACATAGCCTTGTCCAGGTCCTTGGTAAACACCGCTGCTGCCAATCCATACTTGGTATTGTTGGCTCGCTCAATAACCTCACTGATCTTTTTGAACTTGAAGACGGGCTGCACAGGCCCAAAGATCTCCTCCTTGGCAATCCTCATGCTGTCCTGAACATTGCCAAAGACAGTGGGCTTAATGAAGAAGCCCTTCTCCCCAAAGCGTTCTCCTCCACACATCAACTTAGCGCCTTCTTTCTGTCCCACTTGGATGTAACTCAGGATTTTTTCAAACTGTTCCTTGTCCACCTGGGGCCCTTGCTGTGTGTCAAGCTCAAAGGGATTCCCAACTTTCCTCTGTTTGGCTTTTTCTACAGTCCTTTCAAGAAATTCATCATAGATCGAGTCTTCCACAAAGGTCCGAGAACCTGCACAACAGCACTGACCCATGTTGAAGAAGAGTGCTTCGTGGCATTGCTCCACAGCATGATTCATGTCTGCGTCTGCCAGGACAATACTGGGGCTCTTCCCCCCCAGCTCTAGGGTGACCCTCTTCAGGTTGGAGTCTCCTGCTGCCTTCTGGATCAGATGCCCAACCTCGGTAGAGCCAGTAAAGGCCACTTTATCAATGTCCATGTGTTGGGCCACAGCAGCCCCTGCAGTAGGTCCATAGCCTGTGATGATGTTTACAACTCCAGGAGGAAAGCCAGCTTCTTTAATCAAGGAGGCAAGGTACAAAGCAGAGAGTGGGGTCTGTTCAGCCACCTTCATGACAACAGTATTGCCGGCAGCAAGAGCTGGGGCAAGTTTCCAGCCTTGCATGACCAAGGGGAAGTTCCATGGAATGATCTGGCCACACACTCCAACAGGCTCATGCCTTGTGAAGCAGAAATGCTCTCCATCCATAGGGATGGTCTTCCCATGGCATTTGTCTGCCCAGCCTGCAAAGTACCGATATACCTTAATGACCTCATCAAGGTCTAGGACATAGGATTCCTGGAAAGGCTTGCCGTTGTCCAGAGTCTCTAGGGAGGCTAGGTAGATGCGATCTCTCTCTACCAGGTCAGCTAGGCGATAAAGCAAACGCCCCCTTTCAGAAGCATCCATCTGTCGCCATGGTGACCCCAGCCGAAAGGCCTCCCGGGCAGCTTTGACGGCCAAGTCCACATCTGCCTTATCACCTTCAGCCACATGAGTGATGACCTCTCCCGTGGAGGGATTGACCGTTGGAAATGTCTTCTTGCTGACTGCATCCCTCCATTCATTATTGATGAAGAGTTTGTCATATCGAATATCTGGCTGTAGCACAGGGTTCGGAAGAGATGCAGCAGAGGAAAAGGGAGCAGCCTTTCTACAAAGACCAGATAACCGGGGGGCCAGGAGACGCAGCATGGTACTTCTGTAGGGGGAACAACATAAGCCACCTTGAATCATTATGGTTAAATGTATTCCTATTGACAAAAAGATCTATATTTGTAATCTTATTACGTGGATTTCTGAGGTTTCAGATTATAACAAATTCTATAGAATCTTGCCCTTTAAAAAAGTACTCTATTTTGTAAGAGGTAAGATTTTTAGATTCTTCATAATTCTCAATTAGGCTCAGTAGCATAAATTATAGAATCAAAGAATTTGAAAGCCGGAAGGGACTTTACAGATCATTAAGTCCTAGTTCAGCTTGACCCAGAGTGCAATTATCATCTCAATGTAAAAGATTTTCATTTCCAGCTTTCATTACCAATTGCCTGCATCTCTGCCTGGATGCCCCATAGGTGTCTAAAACTCAATATGTCCCCAAAAGAATAATGCTCTTAATATTTTTCTTAACCAATGATTTGAATAAACAGATGATTTGAATGCTCATCAAACTTATGGATAACTTCAGAGGAATAGCTAACATATTAGATGGCTAAATTGGGATCCCAAATAATCCTGACAAGCTATCTGAAAGATAAATACAATGTGTTATACCTGAATTGTTGTTTGTCCTTCCTTCTCAGACAGAACTAGGATATCAGGGAGATGATGCAGTGACTTGCAAATAAATTGGATTTAAGTGAGGGAGGGCTGGGCAACATCCCATCTGGGTCCAGTGGCAAGATATAGATCAAGACAACTGAAGGTATCCTAGGAAGCAGTTGGAGACTTTAGACTTTTAAAGTTAAGGTCTTTAAGAGGTCTCATTTAGACTGAGGCAACACCCATTCAATGATTAAAGCCAGGTGAAAAATGAGGCAAAAAATGACCTCTGTTACCTACTTAAAAAAAAAAAAGAGGGGAAAAATCAACCTGTGAGGGGAGGAATCTGAGGGTTTCTGGCCAAAACAAGCAATTGCTATGTACATTCACTGAGCCAATCAGGACCCCAAAATGGCCAAGTAAAACTTGGACTGGGACCTATTGTTGGCCAATCAATGAAAGCCAGAGTGATTTGTGTTAGAATATTTGTACGGTAGAAAACAAAATAAAAAACAACTTCAGAAATACAAAATGGGGGAAGAATGGTTAGACAGTAATTTATCAAAAAAGATCTGGGGTCTTTTCAGACTACAAACTTATTGTGAGTCAACAGTGAAATGGGACAGTAAAAAGAAAATACATATAAGATATTTAAAGATAATCAGAGGGAACACTAGCATTAAGGGGGATCAGAAAATATTTCTTATAGAAAGTGGGATTTTAGCTGGGATTTGAAGAAAACCAGAAAAAAAAATACAATGAGAAAGAGAATCCAGAGCACTGTCGGACAACCTGTGCAAATGTGGGGAACAGCAAAAGGCCAGGATCACTGGATCACAGAGTATATGGGAGTAAAGAAAGACATAAGTTAATTAGGAGTTAATTAGAAAACTAGGTAAGGTGAAAATATAAAGGACTTTGAACACCAGATAGAGTATTTCATATTTGATCCTGAAGGTAACAGGGAGTGAATTAGTGGTAGCAGTGGTGACATTGTAAGACATGTAATTTAGGAAGATCAATTTGAAGTTGGGTGGAAGAGTGGAGCTGGGGAGAACTTGAGACAGGAAAAATAATCAGAAGACAATTATAGTAATCTAGGTATGAAAGGATGAAGATTTATACCAGAGTGTTGACAATATCAGTGAGTAAAGAACAGATTAGAGAAAAGCAAGTGGAGGCAAGATTGTGAACTTCTTTTCAAAGAGCTGAGCCACAAATAGGGATAATGGCTAATGGAAATGTATGTATCAAGTGAGAATTTTTTGAGAATGGGAGAAACTTAGGCATGTTTGTAGGAAGCAGAGAAGTAATAGGCATAGAGGGAGTGACTGAATTTAATTAGAGTGGGAATGATAGAAATGATCAGCTAAAGAAGATGGGATGGAATGGTGTCACTTGTATATGGAAAGGGTTTGCTTTGGGGTGAGGGAAGAGATAGTAAGGAAAGGCATCTGAGTGATGATATGATATGAAGAATCTTTGGCAAATGATTTAAGTTTTTTTTAGTGAAACATTAAGCACAGTTCTCAGCTGAAGGGGGGGAAAGAAGCTTTGGGAAATGACAAAAAAATGGAAAGTTTGGGAGAAGCTGTCATGATAAATGGGACAGTAAGTTAATTATTGTCATTCAGTCATTTTTTAACTCTTCCTGAGGCTTTTTTTTTTTGTAAAGATACTGGAATGGTTTGCCATTTTCTTTTCCAGCTCATTTCACAAGCAGAGTTCAATGACTTTTCCAGAGTCACACAGCTAGCAAGTAAATGGGGCTAGATTTGAACTCATGAAGATGAATCTTTTTGACTCCTAGTCAGGCATCCTATTTGTTCTTCCATTTACCCACCTCAGTGAATCAATTAGGGAGATGTAAAAGGATTGCTTTGAGGGCAGTGAAAGCCCAGTTGAAATAATATTAAATATATTTGTAGTAGACTCAGTCAGCAGATTTCATTACTTTCTATAGTTTTGTTGAGTAACCAATGAATAAGAGTGAGGGCAACAAATGTTGGAAGTAATTTAAGGATGAAACTTGGCTGTGCAACATTGGTGATAAGTTTAAGGAGCAAGGAGATCAAGAAGAACTGAATTGATTAATCAGGGATTAAAAAGGAAGAGGAAGGCATAAAAGATTAAGTTGCTCAAGGTAGAACCCATTTCTAGAAACCAGATTTTCTGACAGTTTGAGCCATAAGGGATATATTGGTTCCAGCCTTTAGTCTTTTTGACTTGAGATTTCTTTGAAGAAGTCATATTTGCTACATTGAATTATGGATTATTTGCCTTGAATTCTATAATCTATATTATTATTTAATTTATCATTTCAATCAATTAAACATCCTTGGAGGCACCCATTTTGGGCTGAGGGTGTTTAATCTAATAAAAAATAGGACCTTTCTGGTCTGTAGCTTGTGACTATAAGTGCCTACAAATATTTTTCTACCAAGAGAATTTTCCCATACCAGAAATGTGATAGAGCCATCTCAAACCTGCTCATGAAAACTGATTATTATATTTTCTATGGCAGCATTTACACCTTGCAAATTGGCAAATGCTACAAATCAGTTCTTGATTTACTGTTTTGTTAATTGTCTAGACTTAAGAAAGTGATTGATGAATATTAATAATATAAATTAAACCTAAAAGTGTGTTGCATACATGATTTTTTAAAAAGAGCTAATTGTTAAATATTTCTTGTTCCACTTCTATCCTTGACACTTTATCTTCCCCTAGAGAACTGAGTAGAGTTATCTTGGAAGTAGGAGAGTTTTGACCTATGATTTTGCTGATGTGGGAAACTTCTGAGGCATATAGACACAAATCTGCAACTAATCTATAATTATTACTTTAAAGCTGTTTGTGACTCTGACGGAATAAGTTCAAGGTCACACCATTTTTATGTGCACGAAGTAGAGTTTCAAACCAGATATTCTTGACTCCAAGAGCAGCTAGATGGCATCAGAATGCAGAGTACTGGACCTGGAATCAGGAAACCTTATCTTTCAGAGTTCAAAAATTATCTCAGACACTTACTAGCTCTGTAAGCCTGGGCAAACTATTTAAACAATTCTGTTTCCCCGAGTTTCCTCACCTGTAAAGTGAGCTAGAGAAGGAAATTGCAAACTATTCCAGTTTTTTTTTATTTTTTTTTTTTTTTTTTTTTTTTTTTTTTTTTTTTTTTTTTTTTTTTTTTGCCAAGAAAACCCCAAACACGGTCACAAAAACTTGGTCATGACTGAAAAAACAACTGCACAACAATTCTTGATTGCTAAGCCCGTCTTTTAGCAATTAAACTACTCTTTCTCCCAGGAGATATGCTATTATTATATAATTTAATTTAGTGGACACTATGAAAATTCTTTCTCCTGTGATTATTCTGGTTTAAGTTGATTCTTAATTAAATTATTATGGAAAGTAAAAAGTGTGACTGCTTAATAATGAGAATGCCCTAGTGTCTTATGAGTTCTATATTTGAGGAGTTTCATTAGGTTTTCTTCCAGGAGCTTTCACCATGGGGCAATTTGTGTTAATCACTATTTTTTAAAACTGTGAATAGCAAGGAAATTCCAGGAGCACAGAGCTATGGAATTCCAAACATTTTGCATTGGACAGGCAAAAGAAAAGTGTTCTAGGTCCAGCTGCCTTCTGCAGAAATCTAAAACTTTATAACACAGAGAATCGCAGTACCTTAGTGTTGAAAAGGGATCCTAGATTTAATCCAGTTTATCTGAAACTACCAAGGCCCAAACCAAAGATGAATAATTGAATACCTCCAATCCAAAGATGAATACTTGAATATCTCCAATGAAAGAGTGTTCATTTATTTTCCTGAGCAATCCCCTTTATTTTAGGATGGACTCTAATTATCAAACAAATAAGTGGGCAGCAGGTAGAATGTAGGACTCAAAGTTAGAGACTTGAATTTGAATCCTGCTTCAGATACTCTGCAGCTGCATGACCTTAGACAACTCTACTTAGCCTCAGTTTCTTCATCTAAATCAAGATAATACCAGCACCTATATCACAGGATTGTCCTGAGGATCAAATAAGTTAAAATATGTTAAAACACACTGAAAATATTAAAGCTCTATAAAATACAATAATCCCATTCCAAATTTTAAGATGAGAAACCTGAGGTAGAATAACACTTGTAGTTAAGTAGCAGACTCGGAATTTTAATATAGATATTCTGACACCAAATTTTGGGTTGCTTGAAATGCATAGGAAAATTGGATTAGATTGAGGGCTTTTAACCTGAAGTCCACAATAACAATTTCAATAAAGTTGGTGTCCTTTATGATATTTTATTTTATGCATTTAAAAACATGCTATACTCTCTTTAACTTTATTTTTCTTGAGGGTTTTTTTTTTTTTAGGAGGAACCTATGTTTTCTTTCACAATATGGCTTTTATGAAAATGTTTTGCATAACTTCACATGTGCTTTCTTAATGGGGAATGAAGGTGGAGATAAGGGAGAGAATTTAGAACTCATAGATTTTTAAAAATAAAAATGGATAAAAAATTCTTTAAATGTAATTGAAAAGTAAAAATATTAAATTTAAAAAATGCTGAAAAGAGGTTCATGGGTTTTACCTGACTGAGGGAGGGGATCAGGACATAAAAACGATTAGAAATCCCTTGACTAGATTTTTTTTTTAAGTTCCCTTCCAGTTTTTAAGAATCTGTTCATCGTCTTCTTAGGAACTTTCAGTAGCTTGGGAAGCACCAGATGAACTCCTTAGGGAACTGTGTTCTCACAGGGCTAGGTGCAGAGAGCAGCTGCCGGCGCCACTAAGGACACAGTCAAGCAGGCAGCCTAACTGAGCTGCGAAGACAGCCCCAATCCAGCGTCAAGGGAGACGTGTCCGAGAGCTAGCGACCGATGGAGCTGGATCGCGCTCAATAGGAAGATGCTCGCTCCCCGCACCTGTGTCTTGGTGCTAGGCTGAAATAACTCTAGCGCACCGGGCTCAGGCCTAGATCTCGTACCACTACCAAGAGGATAGGGGAAGCTGGGCTATAGGTGCGTCTTTACCTTATGGTTCAGGTTGGGCCGTTACCTTCTGGTCCAGTTGGCTAGCAGCATCCAGGGCGCAGAAGCTCAGTCCCTTCCGGTGCACAGCCAGTTTATAGAGACACTCCGAGAGGTACCTTTAGTGTCTCCACCCTCTGTTCCCGCTGTTGGCGCGAGATCAGCACTTGGTACAGCCACACCACACCTCAGGCTTTATTGGGAGGCAGGACCTAGTCACCTTTCCCCAGAGGTTCCTAGTGGTTTTGTTACTTTGTTAACTGCAGCTGGGAACCTAAACTAAAGCGTAAACATCCATTGCTCTTTGCTCTCTTCTTTGCCTTTATGCTCCTGATAAGACGGGTTGAAGATGAACTTTAACTTGTACCATTTTTTTTTTTTTTGGTCTGCTTCCTTCTCCCCCCCCCCCTCCGCCCCCAACTTCGGCTGATAAACGCAATTCTTGCATTTGTTTGCTCTGTAATTTGGAAAGCACAGTGTTTGCAGATGACTCCTTTGAAAAATCTTTATAGTAACTTGTTCACAAATTGTTTTTATTTATTTGCAAAATTAATTTCTATTAACTTCATTCTGTTGAATGTTTCCTTAATAATCCCTTTCTAGCCTCTTACACTTTCCCAACTAGTGATTTCCTCTAAGACAAAACAACTAATTCCTAAAGTAGGCATTCACCTTATTTTTTTAAACAAATTATTTAGTATTTCCCCCAGTTACATTTAAAAGACTTTTTAACATTTATTAAAAAAAACAAAAAAACTTTTGATTTCCAAGTTCTCTCCCTTATTCTCACTTCCAGCCTTCACTAAAAAAAAAGTGAAGTTATGCAAAACATTTCCATGAAAGTCATGTTGTGTAAGAAAACATAATCTTCCACCTTAATTAAAAAAAAAAAAAACAACCCTTAAGAAAAATTAAAGCGAGAGAGAAAGAGAGAGAGAGAGAGAGAGAGAGAGAGAGAGAGAGAGAGAGAGAGAGAGAGAGAGAGAGAGAGAGAGAATGTTTCCATATGTATTCAAATACAATCTGTTCCTTCTCTGAGTATGGATAGACTTTTTCATAAATCCTTAAAAGGAGTGTGGATCATTACTGCTGAGAATAGCAATCATTTATAGCTGGTCATAGTAGAACACTGCTATTACTTTTTGTATACAGTGCATTTCACTTTGCTTGAGTTCATGGAGGACTCTGCAAGTTTTATTCTGAGAGCATCCTGCTCATCATTTCACCGAGAACAATAATATTCTATCACAAACACATATCACAATTCATTCAGCCATTCTCCAGATGATGAGTGGCTCCTCAATTTCCATTTTATTTTTGGCCTGAGAAGAGAGTTGCTATACTTTCCCTCCCTTAGACATAGATCCTTTTCCTTTTTTTTTTTTTTTTTAAAGTCTCTTTTGATATTCATGCCTAGTAGTGATAGTGTTAGAGCAAAGGATATGCGTGAATTTATAACACTTTGGTACAATTTAACAATTCTACCAAGTAAGAAGTGGAATGGTTTAGGGTGGTTGAATGAGGTTCAATCTGGACTACTTGGTTCAAGTTCTCCCTTTGACAGAGTATAACTGAATGATCTTGGACAAGTCATTTCACTTCTAAAATTCTTCCCTGCTGAAGCAATGGGCTTGATAATAATGCTTTTCATTTACATAGCATTTTAAGTTTGCAAAGCACTTTACTTATGTTAACTCAGGTGCTGTTATCCTCATTTTAGAGAGGACAAAATTGAGGTAGTTTATATATGTATAAACAACTAATGAATATGTGAAAGCTCAGCACACTACTTACTGTGTCACCTAGCTGCTTCTAGCAGTTGTTGCTTATTCCTTGAAGGATCTTAGGCAAATATCTTTACCACTCTGTGTCTCAGTTTCTGAAACAGCCTATTCCTACCTCAATTTCTTTATCTGTATAAGGAAGGGATGAGTGAACTAGATACTTTCTAATAGCTAACTCCAGCATTCATAATTTCTCACTTTCACCTGATTTCTCAATTCTCACATTTCTTCTTTCTCCATATGATGTGTGAACTAGAACCATTTTTCTCTCTGATTCTATCCGATGGATTCTATCTGATGATTTTCTGTTAAATGTTTATTGAAGATACTATAAGAAAGGTCAGTTTAAGTGAATGAAATGGATGACAGAACATTTGGACCCCCCCAAAAAACCAACCAAACAAACAAACATAAAACCCATCACAATTGAAGGTAGGAGGTGTCTTAAGAGGAAAAAGCTAAACCATTGATGCCCTGGGGAAGGAAGAAAATTCTTCTGTGGAGCCTTGACTTCCTTTAGCTCTCTCCTCCTTCAAGGGGAGTAGCTTTCTTTTTAATCCAAACTGCCAAAAATGGCATCTCTTAAGTGAAAAACTCATTGCCTATCCAAATTAGTTTGTGATTTATTTTGAGGAGTATTTGAAATCCATTTTTATATAGTAAGCTTATATCTATCTAATAACTAATATCTCTTAGCTGTCATATCGACTGTTGTTGTTAAATCATTTTTCAGGCGCCAATAGGTCCATGACTCCATTTGGGGTTTCCTTGGCAAAGTTATTGGAGTGTTTTGCTATTTCCTTCTCCAGCTCATTTTACAGATGAGGAACCGAAGCAAGTAGCTTACCCAAGGTCACACAGTTAGTTTGAGACCCGATTTGAACTCAGGAAAATGAGTCTTTTTGATTCCAGATCTAGCACTCTATCCACTTGTTACCTAGCTGCCCCTTACATTAGCTATTGCTGATCAAATCTTCACTTCCTTAGAATAAGGAATGTGCTTTTCCTTTTCTCTCTATTGCGTGGCTTGAAATAAAATATAAGCACGACTTTTTATTTCTGTAGGTTAGTAGGGTTTATTTTAAGTAAAAGAAGTCTAATATGAAATCAATAGATATAGAAACTTCCACACCTAGCTCATAGGAAGAGAAAAGGGTACCTGGATCTGGATGTTCCTTTGTTTGACTACCACACAAGGACTGCAGATCTCTGATGCTATGAGTCTGTTTACTGTAGTATCACAGCACAGTGTTAGTCTAGATTTTATTATGCTCTATCATAATTTATTTCTCAACAGCTGCTCTTTGCCATCTTGACTCTCATATTTTTTTCCTCCTGTTTACTCAACTTTCTAATCTCTTCTTCCTGCTTGGAAATTAAGACTACTCCCTCTCCCTAAATTTCTCCACCCTAAGGCAGTTTACATTTCTCCCTGGAGCCAGAAAATTTATTAGTCCTCTGTGAAATCTGTAGTGGTGTGGAAGATATCTGTATATATATGGCAGGAGTAACAAAATAGTCATCTATACATAAAAAAATGATGATGATTATCTTAGTATTCCTTAGGTGCTACTCTCAGAAAACCTCTAAGCAATGACATAGTGCAAAGCATCACTTGACAGATTGTTTCAGGGACTGGAATCATATCTAAAGTATATCTTGCACATGTTCCATACATCTGCAAAGAAGCTTAACAGCAAGCAATGTAATACCTTTGAGCAGATTAAATAAAGAACATGTTTAAACATTAGCATATATTAGCTAAATATAGCTATGGTTTTTTTTATATTACCCTGGTGCATAAACAAATGCATATAAGCAGTGAATACCAGCATAATTCAGGACAGACAATAGTTAATAGATATATTATTAGACATGTACAATTATATATAAAGCACAGATGACATAAGTAAGTCTTATCATAATCTCCTGACTACATATTTCTATACCATAAGAGTCTCAAAGCCTGAAGTTCTTGGCAGGAAAGATACTATTTTGGGACTCAGTCCACTCAGAAATAATAGTAGCTAACATTTATATAGTATTTACTAGGTGCCAGGCACCTAGTGCTAAATGATTTGCAATTATTATCTCATTTGATTTTCACAACAACTCCTGGAGGTAGTGCTATTATTAACCCCATTTTGCAGAAAAGAAAATGGAGGTTAAATGACTATGCCAGGATCACACAATTATTAAATGGCAAGATTTGATACCAGTTCTTCCTGATTTCAATCCTTGTGTTCTACCCACTATACAACCTAACTGTCCTATATTGGAATTAGACCTAGAAAAAGGCTTATGTGTTATAGGACACAATGTTTTTGCTGAAGATACCATATTCTGAAATAATCCCATTCAGACAGACTTTGCTTAACTAATAGGCAGTCCCTTTTAGTTAGAATTCCCTGAGGTAAATATCTATTATTCATCACTAATTGTCATATTATTTAATGACCCTAATGATTTTCCTTGAAGTGGTTCTTTGTCCTAAGTCACTGTTAATTATTTTAAGACAAACAGAGAATGACTGCCAAGGAAAGAGGAACAAAACTCATAGCATGTAAGGTTAGCAAAGGTCATGGAACTATAGAGCTTTGACCTCTTATTGCCTGTTCTTTTAAAACAAAACCAATTGACTTTTCCCAGGCCATTATCAGCCAATGGGTGACTGCTTCCTAGAAATGGTCGATGGGCAGGAAGATTATTTATCTTAACACATTTTCAAAGTAAACAAATCTAAACACAAAAAAAGGAAACTGCAAAGATTTGCTAAGGAAAATATGTAACCCATTTTTAGTTGTTGAGTATGGATTCAGTATACAATAATGCGGTGGCAATGAGGAAACAAGATCCTCAGAACCAGGGAGATCTGGGCTAATATTTGACTCATGCCTCTAGGACCCTGGTCAAATCACTTGTCTGCTCATACTCTAGGCCATTCTTTAAAACTATGTTTCAGAAAAGGTACTATTCTGCATTGGTAGAAGAGATTTCCTTGTCAAGGAGTTCTAAATGCTAATGAGATAACATGTTTACTGACTATTCTAAATGGGTTTTGGTTATTTAGGCTAGGTTTCACTTTTGCTTGCCTTTTCCATTTTGACTGTAGTACTTCTTCCTCAGTTTCCAAGGTCAGAAATTTAATTTATCACTGTATACAAAAAGATCTGAAACAAGATATTTTTATTTCTTTTTATCTTTTCTTTCTTTCTTTTTTTGGTATCAACTTATGTCTTCAATTTAAAAACTTCTCACTTTCACTTAGCCCATAGAGCAGATCAGTTGTCAAATCTTATCATTTCATTTCTACCTTTAAATTTCTTTAATATGTCTTTTTCACTTATACAGTTACCATTTTAGTTTTGCATCTAAACTAAAAAACCTTAGGAACTAAATGCCCCTAGATGGCTTCCCACTTCAATTAATATTCCACACTGTTGCCAAAGTGATTTTCCTAAAGTACAGATCTGACTAAGTAAATCAATAAATTCTAGTGCTTCTAGGATGAAATATAAATTATTTGGCTGTGAAAATTCAATTCTTTGCAATCTTATCCCAACCAATCTTCCAAGCTTTTAACATATTCCTTTTCATGAACACTATGGGTTCAGCCATATTGAGTTCTTACTTTTACTAATACATGGAACTCCATCTCTTTGTGACAGTACCCTGTTTATTTCCTGCTATGGGAATGAGCTTATCTCCTCATATTCACCTCTTAAAATCTCTAGTTTCTTCCAAATCTCATTTCTACTGTCACTTTCTATATGAAACTCTTCCTGATGTCTCCTGTAGTATTTTTCAATTGTCCTACACACATGTAATACATGTGACCAAATCACCTATGATTGTGAGAGATAACAGCAGTTTGCTTCTCCTAGGAGAAAACATATTGTGTTCCCCAAACACATGAATGGGAGAAAACTCTTTTTTTAGTCTATATAACTGGAATAGGATGCTTTTTAACACTACCAGACTTTTTCCCCCTTTCCTCTCCCTCTCTCTCTTCCCCCCTCTTTACCTCCCTCCTTCCTTTCCTCCCTCCCTCCCTCCCTCTCTCCCTTCCTTCCTTCTTTCCTTCCTTCCCTCTCTTCCTTCCTCCCTTTGATTTGCCAAAGGTGAAGAGACTGAAAAAAGTAAGACAAAAATAGATGTTGGATTACATATAAATTTAATTTAGTCTTATCATATAAAAACTTCCTTCCTTCCTTCCTTCCTTCCTTTCTTTGTTTCTTCCTTTTTTCCTTCCTTCCTTTTTTCCTTCCTTCCTTTCTTCCTTCCTTCCTTTTTTCCTTCCTTCCTTTCTTCCTTCCTTCCTTTTTCCTTCCTTCCTTCCTTCCTTTTTCCTTCTTTCCTTCCTTCCTTCCTTCTTTCTTTCCTTCCTTCCTTCCTTCCTTCCTTCCTTCCTTCCTTCCTTCCTTCCTTCCTTCCTTCCTTCCTTCCTTCCTTCCTTCCTTCCTTCCTTCCTTTCTTCCTTCCTCTTCTCTTCTTTTTACATCCACCCTCCTACTCCTCCCCCACTCTCCTGTCTTGTTCAAACATAGCACTAGCACCAAGAATCTATTTTGTTGGTCCTATTCATTCAACAGGTAGTAGTAGAGTTCCTGGACTATGGAACCATGGAGAACTTGAAGCCAGAATTCCTGGCTGGATGTTGCTGCCAGTCTAGTGGGTTATGTAGGCCTAGAGGAACTTTGGACTCCGAACTTGGTGAGACTTTTGCAATGCAGAAATTGAGTTAAGCTGTGAACCTAATTTCCCTCTCCTCTCTAGACATAAGGTATATGTGGATATTATGTTTCTCCTGGTACTGGGAGGAGGCATATTTGTATTTCTTCTCACTATATCTTTGAAATAATTATTCCTTTGTTAAAGTTAATCTGGTAAGTGATTAAATGGAACTAGGGTGGAGGGAATCTGTAATATTGGAGAACATAATTGGAGAAGGTTTAGAGTAAATGGCAGAGTAACCAGGCACTCCCAAATTCCCTTAAAGGTCCTGGAGAACTATGGGAAGAGAGTGAAATATAACATCTCTGAGCTTTGGACAGTGAGGGGTTAGAGTAGTGACTATTACATTAAAAATATACATGTATATATGTATGTATATACATGTACGTATGTATGTATATATACATATATATATATATATAGTTTTTATAGAGTTTAATAGCTAAATATGGCACACGGTATTCAGAGGATGGTATATAAATTACATTACATGAAACACAACTTTCACTGAGGCAAAACATACCTTGAACTCATACTTCACACACCCTTTAGGAAAAAAAACTTAAAAAGAAGGCACTCCCCCAAGTTATGAAAAATGTCCCCAGCACATATTTCTTGTTCCAGATTTTCAAGTGACAGGCTTATGAATCCCTCCATGCTGAAGGAGATGGTGAAGAGGTGGGCTGGGAGGGAGATTAGAGGAGGGGAGAAGAGGAAAGGCATATCTGATCACTCCCAACATCTAACCTATAAATATACAAATATATGTATAAATGTATGTATATATGTGAATGTATTGTTATCTATATATCGCTCACTATATATATGTTATCTAAGTGGCACCATTAAACAGAGTTCTGGGCCTGGAGTCAGAAAGATGAGTCTTCCTGAATTCAAATTGGGTCTTTTACTAACTGTGGGACCCCTTAGAGATGATAAGGAGCCAGTACTGGCTCTTGAACTGAAACATGATATAGTGGGATGTGCATTTTAGGAAGATTATTTCAGATAATTTGTGTGATTTGGACTAAAGAAGGTAAATATTGGAATCAGGAAGACTAATTAGGATATTTTAGCAGTAGTGCAAAAGGTAATTTGAATATGAGAAATGTTTAATAGATGATATTGATAAGATCTATCAAATGGCTAGTTATGAGGGTAAAGGGGGTCAAGAAGAGTATGTAGTTGAGGATGATCCAAGATAGCTAAGGTACCTGGGCAAATGGATGGTGTTGCCTTCAACAGGGGGAAATTCAGAGGAGGGATAAGAAGATGGTAAAGATAAGGTTTTCTGTTTTGGATATGTAGACTTTGGGAAACTGATGGGAAATCCATTTGGAGATGCCAGTAAGCATTTGATATTGAATGATTGGATTTGTGAGTTATTTGCATAGAGGTCATAATTGATCTCACTGGAGAGGATGATACAAGAGGATACAAGAGAGAAAAAATCCTTGTAATTTAGAGCAACATCAAAAGTTTGATAAAACTTCATTAAAAATAGAATGGTGAGATTTATTTGAGATTCTCAAAGAAAAAAAATATTCTTCAAGATTTTAAGCTTTTCCTTGAGAATGAGGCTTTCACAAAGAACCTGAGAGATTATCTCATCCAGTCTTCATGCATTTATCAGAACTTTCAAGACTGAAGGTCCTCCATGTTTTCCTTAAAATAAATTTCCAGAGATATAGATGCAATAATTTTCCTTAGTGATTCATTCTAATATTTTATTCTTCCAATAGTGAAATTCTTCCTTATGGACAAATGAAATGAAACCTTTCAAGTTTGTCCCTTCTCACAATACATTATGCTTGGTTCCCTTATCAAATTTACATGCTCAATATGTCTGATGAGGTCTTTGAATATTAATCATAATGTTTCAGACACATTCTGTTTTTCTATTGGATCCTGCTATGTTTCTTATTCATATTCATGAAGAATCCAGTGAATTTTTTTTTGTCATGATGCTCAACTAATTCCAGTAGCAGTGGGATATAGAATGAAGACCACCTAGCCAGGAGTTGGAATATGGCAATACAAATTCTGGCTCAATGTTTTATTACTATATCTTAGCAAGTCACTTAATCTCCATTGGGAAAATGAGGATACTACCACCATAACATAAATTTATGTAGCACTCTAAAATTTTGGAAATGTTAGTTTATCTTTACAATTCTGAAGGAAACATGTTTTTATTGCACCCTGTTTTACAGATGAGGAAATGTGGATATGTGACTTGCCTAGTGGTACACAGACAGTATATATCTGAATCAGGGTTTAAACTGATATCTTCTTGACTCCAGGTTTTTTGCTCTCTTCATGGAGCCATCTAGCTTTTCAAAATATGCTGTTTGTTGCAGGATTGTTGTGAAGTTTAAATAAGAGAATGAATATTAAAATGTGTATCTAGGTGTCATAGTGGTTAGAGTACTGGGTCTAATGTCAGGAAGACTCATCTTTCTGAGTTCAGATTTGATCCCAGACACATTAGTTTTGTGATCCTAGGCAAGTCACTTAACCTTGTTTGCCTCAATTTCCCCATCTGTAAAATTATCTGGAGAAGGAAACAGCAAATCACTCTAGTATCGTTGCCAAGAAAATCCCAAAGGGGGTCATGAAGAGTCAGATGTGACTCAACCATAATAGCAAATTATTTCTGTTTTCTCATTTGAACACTATAGAAAACATTGAGATAGATACTATAATGTCTAATTCACAGATGAAGAAAGCAAGGCTTAGAAATGTAGAGTGACTTGCTCATGGTCACATAGCTAGTACATATCTAAGATACAATTTTAACCTAGGAACTTGTGACATCAAGTACATCTCTATTTACTCTGCCACAGCATTCCTTTGATAGTCAAGCATAAAAAGAAAGTAAAATAGGTAGATCTGAATATAAGTGGAAGGCACAAAGGAAAGAGATAATCCGAGGTCATCAAGTCATTTATGTGACTTTTGAGCCAGTGAGGATGAGGGTTGATGTGCATTATAGAAAAAAGTATGTGGTTATTGCTTCCTTTGGAACATATTTTTATTTGCATATTCATATTTCTTTTTAATGAGGTATTCCATATGCTTTTAAACTTGCAGAACACCTGATTTTTCTTGTACAATATGACAAATATGTTTAAAAGGATTGCATATATTTAACCTAAATCAGATTGCTTGCTATGTCGGGGAGGGGGGAGAAAAATTTGGAGCAAAAGATCCTACAAAAATGAACGTTGAAAACTATGTTGACCTGTATTTGGAAAAGATAGAACACTATTGAGGTGAAAGAAAAAAAACCTTGCAGACATTCCACTCTTTCCCAAGTTATGATTCAATTATGTTTTCAAGTTAAGACCCAAAAGGGGCAGGGGTAAGAAAGCAACTCTGTATATCATATATCTGTATATATATATATATATATATATATAAGATTGAGATAACCTCAGATTAATATTTAACAGGGTTTTAACTTTATTTATTCTGGACAAAAATCTTTTTTGATAAATGTAATTACATGCAATAGACTATTTGAAGAAACAGTTCTTTTATGACTGAATCATCATAAAAAGTGAACATTTACTGATTAATATTTGCTAGATTTACAGTTGGTCCTATTATAAAATAGACCTAGAATAGTCTCTACTCATAAATCTCTCTCTCTTTAGCCTTTGAGTCTTATGCCTCAAATTTCCATCATTGTATCATGATTTGAGGTGGAAATAGTTCTATAGATAAAATTTTAATGATAATTTAGCTTTGATTATTCAGGTTAAAGATGCCTTTTTAGTTAATGAAATTATTCCTTAAACAGGAAAAAAATTTGAATGCTAGGCTTAGGATTTAGGCTCAGAGGTTCTTAAATGACCAGTTGTTTTGTGAATATTTTGGTAACTATATTTCTATATGGTTGATTTTCTTTTTATTTTATGAATTTAAATCATTATTCTGAGAAGGGGGGCCATTGCTTTATCAAATTGCCAAAGGGGTCTGTGACACAAAAAGGGCTAATAATTTCTGTTGTACAAAGAAGATAAAATGGAATTTTAAAAAAATTTCTTTCTTAAGTAAACTTAAGGGACTTAACTATCAGGATGGTGGCATATAAAATAAAGGCATAATTATTTCTGGATCTGGATCAGGGGTTCTCTAAACTTTAAAAAATATTTTGGTAACTATTTTAATACCATTTTACCTTTGTGATTATTTATATTTTATTTTATTTAATTAAATTATTCTGAGAAGGATCCCATAGTCTTTATCATTTTGTCAAAGGGGTCCACTTTTTATAAGGGAAGAAGAATCCCTGTCCTAGAGCATGGTTTCTTAAACTTTCCACTTATGACCTCTTTTCATCTGAGAAATTTTGACACTATCTTGAGTATTTAGGTATATAAAATAGGTATACATATCAAACATTTACTGATAATAAATCATAATTTTGTGACTCCCCACATTCAGTTATGAGACCCCATTTGGTGTATTAACCACAGTTAGGAAGCTTGGTTCTATAGCATAGATTTATAAAGGTAAAAACTCTGGAGAATATTTAGTCTAACCCTCTCATTTTATATAATAGGAAACTAAGACCCAGAAAAGTTAAGTGACTTACCTAAAGTCACAGTGGTAATATTTAACAGGTGGGAACTGAACTTGAATCTCTGATTTCTTTTTTCACTTATTCAGGATGAGCTGAAAAACAAATTCTGTTCAAGGATGGGGATAAATTCATGGAGGAGTGTTAGAAAATTGATAAAAGTTAAAGGTTGACAAGAAAAATACTTAAGGTGCCAAAATTTCTGTTTGTACTTAAGTATTAATTTAGTTTTGTATCATGTTTTTGAGTAGAATGATCAGTGAGGCTGATTAATGATTTTTCTTATTTTATTAAAATAAAGAATTTTTTCTTAAAAGAGGGATGAATCAGATAATATCCTCCAATTAAGACTATCACCAACCTCGTTGTTTATACTATGAAGCAAATTAAGCACTACCAATTTTATTTTATTTTATTTTTTGTTTTTTTGGCTGAGGCAATTGGGTTTAAGTGACTTGTACAGAGTCGCATAGCTAGGGAGTGCTAAGTGTATGAGTCCTGATTCAAAGTCATGTCCTCCTGACTTCAGGGTTGGTGCTTTATCCACTGTGTCACTTAGCTGCCCCAGCACCACTAATTTTATCTTTAGTTAAAAATAAAAGAAGCAAATATGTTATTTAGGAAAGATAATACATTAAATCATTATTCAATTAATAATAATAATTGACAGTGTTTTAGGTTTACAGAACAGCTTACAACCATTATTATCTCATTTGATTCTCTCCCCACCTCCCATAATCCTGTGAAATTAGCCTTTAGATATTATTATTCCTCTTTTCATATGGCAGCTAGCTGGTGCAATGTCTAGAGTGTTGGAGTTGGAGTCAGAAAGATCTGAATTCAAATCTTGCCTCAGACATTTGCTAGGTGTATTACTTTATGTCTGTCTCTGTTTCTTCATCTCTAAAGTGGGAATAATAATAGCACTTATTTTATAGCAATGTTGTGACTAGCAAAATGAGATAAAATATGTAAAGTATTTAAATTCAAGGCTTCTCCAAGTCTAATACTCTTTCATACTGTGAAATGTGACATTGGGTATGCATTGAAATGAAAAATAAGGATACATTCTTATCAGAGTGATTGATGGAAAGCAAGCATATGTTTCTATTTGGAAAATATAAACCACTTTCTATACTTTCTCTAGGCTTGTAATAGAGCTTGAACTAGGGCAAAGTGAAGGGACTTTGTACCAGGGCCCCCAAAATTTAGAGGGCACTTAACTTTTGAATTACTTCTGGAGTATGGAAACTATTAAACTTTGCACTTAGTTAGCAAAAACAATTAGTTAAAATAGGAACTTATTATTGTTCCTAAGAAGTCTTTTGGATTAGTACTTTTTCAGTTTGGAATTGTATATGTCCTTTGATCCAAAAATACCACTTCTGGATCTATATCCCAAAGAGATCATAAAAATGGGGAAAGGACCCATATGTACTCACATGTGGTACAAAGAATTGAGGGGATACCCATAAACCAGAGAACTGATTAATAAGTTGTGGTATGTGAATGTAATGGAATATTGTTTTCTTTAAGAAATGATGAGCAGGGGGATTTCAGAAAAACCCTGAAAAGACTTACATGAACTGATACTGAGTAAAGTTAGCAGAACCAAGAGGACATTGTACATAGTAACAGTAAAACCGTGTGATTTGTTATTCAACTATGGTAGACTTTGCTCTTTTCAGCAATACAGTGATCTAAGACAATTCCCAAAGATGTGTGATTGCAAAATGCCATCCACAATCAGAAAAAGAGCTATGGAGATTGAATGCAGATTGAAGAACATGCTTTTAACTTTTTTTCCCTCCTCATCATTTTTTCTTTCTGTTCTGACTTTTCTTTTGCAACAGGACTAAAATGGAAATATGTTTAATACGATTGTACATGTATAAGCTATATCAGATTGCTTGTCTTGGGAGGGGAGATGGAAGGAAAAGAAGGGAGGGAAGAAGAAAAATTGCAAAAATGAATGTTGAAAACTATATTTACATGTAATTAGAAAAATTACTATTAAGTACAAAAAAATTAGGGCTTCTATGGTCTACCTTTAATCTGTTTCAATGCCCAATCCTTTTGGTGGCTTAAAAATGTCCAAAGCTCTCTATGCAAAGGATCTCAGTATTTCTGTCTGGTATGATGCTAAAAGATTTCTGCCTCCAACAGGACCTTGTGTCCCAGGTCTTTATTTCTTCTCTTATGGGGCAGTATCCAGGAGCTTTGGCCCCTTTACTTAATTTGAATATTTTTAAAAAAGTTTTTATGAAGGTATATTTTGTGTTTTTTTAAAACCACTAGAAGTCTGTTAGAAGTGTAATTTGCAAGTAAACCATTTTAAAGCTTGTTAAATTTTGTTTAGAGTTTTACTTTTTTAAAAGCATTATACTGCATTTGGATTTATTGCAAATGTAAAAGGATATATATAGTCCATGTTAAATACAGTCTATATAGGGAAGTGGATATATTTAAATCAAACTTCTAAAATGCAACTGCAGAAAGATGATTAATGAGTAAACAAAACTATTATATTTAAAGTTTTTAAAGAAACAGCTTATTCTTGTATTCTCTATTGGGAAAAGGAATCTTATTGTGACTCTGAACATTTCACTTTTCTGGGTCTCAATTTCCTTATTTGAAAAATCAGAGGGTTGTACAAAAGGATTTCAAAGTGCCCTTGTATCTTTAACATTCTGTGACTCTTTGTGTACTTCATCTTGAGATAAAGGAACATTCAGTTCTCATTAGGAAAGGCAGGGCTAGGGAAGTTGTATTCTTTGGGCAGCTGAGTGGAGCAGTAGATAGGATTCCAGGTGCTGCAATCAGAAATAGACCTGAGTTGAAATTCTGCCTCAGATACTTACAATTTGATTGTAAGCAAATCAGTTAATTTTTCATAGCATCCGTTTTTTCATTTGCAAAATGGGATTAATAACGATACTTACTTTACAAGGTTGTTGTGAGGATCAACTGAGATAACATGTAAGGTGTTTTGTAAACTTTCAACCTTTATGTTGAATGTTGGTTCTTACTAATATGATATTTCTGTCATGAGTATATCCTGCATGATTGTGACTTTCCAATTTCTTTCTTTTCATGGAGAAGCTGGAGAGATGGGGATAAGAGGGAAGAGCCTCTGCTTGGATCTGCTGGCTTAACTGGGGACTAGGCCATTTGTGGCTGTGATGGATGGAAGTCACTGCTTATTAACAACAGAAGCTGATAGGATTTTTGGTGCTACAGTGTCTGGAAGCACTGGAGACAATGAAAAGATTTTTGATTGATCATATAAAGATAAATAGTATTGAAAAACAAGGTGTATACAAATCAGGGGATGAAGCTAGAATCAAATTGAGAATAATGAAAGTTAAATATCAAGAAACAAATTAAAATGTATCTAAGGTTTGTATTTGTTGACATTTTGTATCAGTTTCTCTCCACTCTCTTTGCCTTTACCTTTTCTCTTTCTTTATCTTTGTGTCTGTCTCTTGCCTCTCTTTCTCTTTGTATCTGTCTCTTTCTATCGCTCTCTCTCTGTGTTTTCTGACTTTGTCTATGTCTATGTCTATGTTTCTGTCTCTTTTTTCTCTCTCTTTCTCTTTATTTTCTTTCTTTCTTGCCTCTCTCTTTGTCTCTATCTCTGACTTATTCTGTCTCTATCTTTCTCTCTCTGTGTCTCTGACTCTCCTGTCTCTGTCTTTCTTTTTAGACCTGGCAAAGGGAGCTACCAGGGAAGAATTTTTTCAATTCAAATCAACACTTTCTCTGCAACCTAAAGTATTAAAGAGTTGCTTTGGTCACTAAAGAGGCTGTTATTTGCCCCAAATCACATGATCCCTGTGTATCTCAATCTAGATCTTTCTGACTCTAGTACATATGGAGGAATTTGTACATGGTATAGAGCATGTAGCTTTCTAAATCTTTGATTCTACATGTTTAAGTTTTAATATAAAAATACCTTAGTAAGAAATTAAGCATAAGCATTAACGAGTATTACCACATGGAATCAGATTGAAATCTAGCTTGCATCAGGATGATCTGTTGTTATTTAGTCATTTCAATTGTATCTGGGATTTTCTTGTTTACTTCTTTAATTTATTTTTATAGATGAAGAAACTGGAGGCAAACAGAATTAAATGAGTTGTCTAGGGTCACACAGCTAGTAAGAATTCGAAGCTGTATCTGAACTCAAGTCCTTCTGAGTCCTGTTCACTGTGCCACCTATCTTCCCCCAAGAAGATCTGGATCAAGTCTTACTTCTGATGCATACTGGCTGTGTCTGAAGGCAAAACTCTTAACTTTTCAATGTCCCAAGCAACTTATTGCAGAATAAATGAAGATCTTCATTAGTAGAAATTATAATGGTAGCATTGCTTGTCAAATGCTTATTGAAATGTAGTTCTGATGCCATTCATAGAACTGACTGGATCAGAATCAGACTGCTCAGTTAGCTTTTACAATAGACCTTGTCTTTATGCATTTCCAGAAAAGAAACAGGCTTTATTTTGTGACAGTGGACAGAATCTCTTTCTAGTACATTTTATAAGCTCTTTATTGCATACTATTCATAAAGCTGGTTTCAAAGGATTGGTTTCCTTGCTTGATTTCTAAGAATTTGTTCATGTGTAGCTTGTAAATGACATAAATGAACAAATCCTTTGAGTAGTGAATTTATGAAAAAAATTAAAAAAATTTAAATGTCAGAGACTTTCCTGGGGATATTACAAAGTCAGGCGACTTTTTCCAGATCATGATAAAGTTATGGCCAGGGGCAGCTAGATGCTGAAGTGGATAGAGCACTAACCTTGGAGTTAGGAGGACTAGAGTTCAAATCCAGCCTCAGATACTTAACACTTAATAGTGGTGTGACTTTTAAACAAATTGCCTCTCACAAAATAAAGCTATGGCCAGTTATTCCTTTCATATTATGACTTGTTCTACTGAGGATTTTATATATTACAGGCTAGCATAAGAAATTAAATGGGAATTTTTTGAGAGTTTTGCAGAAGCCATAGATGACATATGAAGTCCAGCAGATGAGACAGAAATAGTTTAGAAACTCAGAAACGCATGAAATATATGTAGAGTATTATATAACATCAAGATATTTTATCTTTTAATACTATAAATATA
Organism: Sminthopsis crassicaudata; assembly: GCF_048593235.1. Classification (NCBI taxonomy): domain Eukaryota; kingdom Metazoa; phylum Chordata; class Mammalia; order Dasyuromorphia; family Dasyuridae; genus Sminthopsis; species Sminthopsis crassicaudata. The sequence goes on along the minus strand of NC_133617.1, from coordinate 528,859,698 downwards.
CACAATTTCCTTTTTAAAATTAAAATAAGTAAAAAGTTTAAGAACATGAAAGCCAATAGACAATACACAAAGACTAGTATTTTTGCTTAAAACTGAGCTACATATAACATGTAACCAAATACTTAATCCATATTTTACAACAAAGGCCTATAAATACCCCATAGAAGAAAAAGAAAAAAAATCTATACTTTTCTAATATAAAGGAAGGCCAAAATTTTTATGTGAATTTTCCAGATGCAGGGGAGGGGGAGTTATCATAGCCCTAAACTCCCTAATGTGAAAGGGATAGGGAAGAGCAGGCCTTGGTGATCAGATAGAATTATGAGGGGGAAAATTTGTTGCCTGTAGAACACATAGAATTTTAAGATGGGCAAAGGGCATGACAGTTTCTTAGTTTTAAGCATATCAAAGATTTTACCCTGGTGAGATAGTGCCTGGCAAAGCCAACTAGAAATAAAGTTTCCAGTGGAAGGAAGAAGCGGGATGGGGAATGGTGTTGGGATGGTCTGAGTCTCCTTTAAGCCCACTGCGTTGCCCCAAACACTGTTAGGGTAATAGAGATTCAAGATAGATTGAGACAACTAGAACTATTGGTTCATAATAGGTTAATCAACAAGATATGATCAGGCTCCTACTATGTATTGTGCTAAGAGTAAGAATTCAAGTACAAAGAGGGAAGCTCTCACAAAGAATTTAAGATTATAGTGGCAGATAACAACAACAACAATACCTAATATTTATATAGGACCTACTATGTGCTGGGCACTATAAGAGCTTTATAAATGTCACCTTATTTGATCCTTACAATAACCCTGTGAGCTAAGTGCTATTATGATCCTTATTTTGCAGGTGGGGAAATAGGTAAGTAAATATTAAAGGATATTCCCAGAAACCTGCAAGTACATATAAAATGATGTTTGTGGTTGTTCAGTCACTTCAGTCACATCTAAGTCTCTGTGACCCCATTTGTGCTTTTCATGGCAAAGATACTGGAGTAGTATACCATTTCTTTCTTCAGCTCATTTGACAGATGAAGAAATTGAAGCAAACAGAGATAATTGACTTGCTCAGGGTCACATAGTTGTAAGTGTTTAAGGCTGGACTTGAACTTATATCTTCCTATCCACTGTACCACTAGCCACCCCACACATAAAATACATATGGCATGAATATAGTTAATAAATAAGTTACATTCTTGATCAATATGTGTGATAACCTTATACTTACTTATTGCTTGTTGTCAAATCATTTATTTATTGTCACTCTAACATTTAGATGAAGCATAGTAGTCAGAAATCTCCTCTGACAGTGTCAGAAGCAGAAGCTGAAGTATTTCTATTAATTATCCTACAGAACACATTGATTAATGTTTGTTCTTATCTTTTGAATGGAACATCATATTTTATTTTTAAAATTATAATACCAGAAAGAATGGTAATCTCATTGTATGGGGGAAAATCTCTTTTTCTAGGGAAGTTCTGGTTGTTTAGACCATTAGGCCATAGTGAACTTCAACTTCTTTTATGACAACCCATTGAATATTTATGAAAGATCTTTTAGGTGGTACAGTGGATAGAGTGCTGGGCCTAGAGTCAAGAAGGTTCATCTTTGTGAATTAAAATCCAGCTTTAGGAACTTATTAATTCTGTGATCTTGGACAAGTCACCTAACCCTGTTTGCTTTAGTTCCTCATCTATAAAATGAGGTGAAGAAGGAAATGACAAACCAATTGCCAGGAAAACTCCACATGGAGTCACAAAGAGTCAGATCTGACTGAATATGTGCTATATTACGGTAAGTGCCACAGACGCAAATAAGAGACAGAATTTAGAACATGTTCTCAGTGGACCTTAAATAAGTTTGGCTCATTGGGGAAGCATTTTTTTTTACTTTCTTCCAAATTAGATGAGGATAGTATAATTTTATTAGTGAATACTAATTGGTTAATCAAAAGCTCCACTCATGTAGTCTGAATAATTTTAATGCTCAGCACAGAGAAGCAACAATAGTTCATTTACACAGAGAAGGAATTAGCATAGGTCTGGTGAATATGGCAGCAGAGGGATGGGGATTCTGCTTGCTGTGGGCTCTTTCAGGAGAGCACAGTCCCTGGTTTCAATTCCAGGGTGGAGAAGAAAGCTATAGTCTGAAGCCACCAGAGGGACCACAGAGAGAACAACATATCTGAGGTCCTAGCTATGGCTTCAGGGTAGTGAGGAATACCTAAGAGTTGGGTCCTTAGAGCAAAGTTCAGAAAATTTGAGTAAGAAGGTCTGAGGCTTATGCTATCATTCCCATACCTTGGGATTAGAATTTGATTATAATAATAGCTGATAAAAACAAAATAAAAATGAGTAAGTTAAGTTAGTATATAAGATCTGGCTTCATATTCAGAGGAAGATAGTGGAATTAAAAAAAATATTCATTTTTCAATGAGAAACATCAAGTAGTCCCAAGCCCAAAAAGAGTTTTTGGAAAAATTCAAACAGGGCTTTAAAAATAAAATAAGAGAGATTGATGAAAAATTAGGGGAAAAAAAGAGAAATCCAAAGAAATCAAGAAAATTATGAAAAAAAGTCAACCAACTGGAAATCAAAAACTTAAGGAAGAAAATAATTCATTGAAAACTAGAATTGGGCAAGGGGAAGCTAATGATGTTTTAAGACACCAAGAAATAATAAAACAAAATCAAATGAATGAAAAAAAAATAGAAAAGAATATGAAACATTTCATCAGAAAACAACTGATCTGAAGGACAGATTGAGGACAGGCAATACTGAAGTGGTTGTACTATCTGAAAGATATGATCAAAAAAAAGAATCAATATTATAATATTACAAGAAATTAACAAGGAAAATTTTCCTACAGTTCTAGAACAAAAAGGGAAAGCAGAAATAGAAAAAAAATCCACTATCTTCACTTGAAAGAGATACCATAAAGAAAACTTACAGGAATATTATAGCCAAGTTTCAAAGCTCCCAAGTTAAAGAGAAAATATTAAAAACAACAAGAAAAATACAACTTAAATATCATGGAGATACAATAAGGATTATATAAGACCCAGTAGCTATTACACCGAAGGCTTGTAGTCTTGGATATATATATATAATAATTTAATGTTTTATTTTCCCCTAGTTTCTTGTAAAACATTCTAAACATTTGTTTTAAAAACTTTGAGTTCTAGATTTTTCACTTTCCTCCCTCCTGGCTTCCTCTCCCCTATTGAGAAGGCACATGCATAGTTATATAAAACATTTCCATAAAAGTCATGTTGTGAAAGAAAAGATTCTCCCCAACCACAAAAAGAAAGTAAAAGTAAAAAAATGTTAAAAAAAAAAAAGTATGCTTCAATCTGCATTCAGACACAATCCATTCTTTGGAATACTATATTTTTTGTAGAGCAAAAGAACTAGGGTTACATCCAATGGTAACTTATTGAGCAAAGTTAAGTACAATCTTGAATGAAAAAAAGAGGATATGCAATGAACTAAAAGACTTTCAGGTATTTGTGACAAAACCAGCTTAATTTAATAGAAATTCAGCATAAATATTCAAGAGAAATATGTTAAACATTAAAGATCAATTATAAAGAACTCAATAAAGTAAATTGCTTATATTTAATATGTGAAAATGTTATCAGTATTCTTATTATCATTATTTAGATAGTATAAAAAAAGGCTTGGGCTGAGTAGCATATGATAAGGAGATTCTAAAAACATAAAACTGTGTAGAGAGAAATAAAAAAGGAGTAATTATCCCATGCAAATGAAACATTAAAAGAAGAATTGATGCCGTACAAGGAAGTGAAATGGATGGGTGGGTAGTACTAGAAAATCACTCTTATCAGAAATGGGTTTAAGAGGGAACAACATATATACATTATTATATGTTTATATCGATATCTACATTTACAGCAGTCTTCTAAATTTACAGAGAAATAAGAAGGTGAAGGGATAAGGTCGGGAGAGGATAGGGAAGGTCTCAGAGTAAGTAGGCTAAGGAATAGGAAGGCAAGGTAGTAGGTAGAAGTAAATTAAAGGAGTGAGGAGGAATAGGGTAATTAAGTTGAGAAGGATAGTGAAGAAAAATAGGAAGGAGGAAACACACAAGTAATTGTAGCTCACACTCACATTGCAGCTCACACCGATAAAGCAGAAACATATAGCAGATTAAAAATCTGAATTCAACAATATGTTGCTTTCAAGAAACACAACAAAAATGAGAAGTTATATACAAAGATAAAATAAAGGGCTGGAGTAGAATCTTATGTAAAAACAAAACAAAACAAAAAACAGAGATAGCATTTATAATCTCAAAGTTAAAACTAAAATAGATTTAATTAAGAGAAAAACCAGGGGAACTATACTACATGTCACCAATATTATTCAATATTATTTTAGACCATCTAAAATAGCCAGACAGTATAAAATAACTGAAAGCGTATCTGCCAAAACAGATATTGGAACTACATGAACATAAACATAAAACATTTTTTTATACAAAGATAGTTAGATTTAAATAATTGGAATGATATTTATTATTCAGGGAATAGGTAAAACCAATATAATAAAAAATGACAATTTTTTTGTCTAACTAATCTATTTAATGTCATGCCAATTAAATTACCAAAAATTATTTTAGTGTTAAAAAAATAAAGTTTATCTGGAAGAACAAAAGGTCAGAAATTTCAAAGAAACTAGGAAAAAAGATGTAAAGAATGGGGAATTAGCAGTGTTAGACCTTAAACTTTATCATAAGGTGACAGCATTGTTGAAGTGTAAAATGGATAATTTCCATTATTTGAAATTAAAACATTTCTCATATAAATAAAACTAACATAATTAAAGATAGAAGGAATGCAGAAAAATTTGTGGAAATTTTGATAGACAATCTCTTAAATAGAAAGTGATTGTGGTGGAATATTGCTGTGATGTAGGAAATCATAAGTGGTTTGATTTAGAAAAACAAGTCTTTAATTAGAACTATGAAGGAAGAAACTATTTGCCTCCAGAAAAAGAAATGACAAGTAGAAATATGCATAGTATAGTCTTACATCTATGTGTATGAATGTATATATCTATATCTATCTGTATTTATAGATAAGTATATATCTAGGTCTATATCTATATCTGCATTTAATTATAGCTTTTTTTTTAAGGGTTGGATGGGGGAAAGAGGAGAAAAAAAATGAAGTAAAATATGCACAACAGAAAACAAAAGAAAACCTAGAAGGAAGCAAAGGAAAGCTAAATACCTTTGAAAACAATGTGTACTCACATACATTGTTTCTAGGATATACTGTAACACATTTAATATGTATGGGATTGCCTGTTATCTAGGGGGAATAGAGGGAGGGAGGGGAAAATTTGGAAAAGTGAATACAAGGGATAATATTGTAAAAAAAATTACCCATGCATATGTACTGTCAAAAAATTATAATTATAAAAACAAATAAATAAATAAATAAAATTGTTTTACACACAAACTCAAAGCAATTAGAAAGTAAACAGTTAAATGGGGGAATATTTTCAGCAAAATGTTTTTGAATAAAAATCTGATATCAAAGCTACATATAGAATTAAATCAAATATGATTATATGTGTGTATATATAAGCAAATGTGTTATGAATAAAAGCTACTTCCCAATAAAAAAAGAAAACAATGTGTACTATTTATTATGTAGTTCTTCTTAAAAAGGAAATTTATTGTTTTATATTGAATCCTCTCATGTTCTGCTGTGTATATGAAAAGATTCTTTTCCTTTTCTTTTCTCATTTTGTAGTTAAGTTTAAAGTGAATAAAAAATTTACAACCCCCCCCCCATAAAATGCATGTAAGATTTACAAAAATAAGACTACAAAATAATTTATGGGGAAAAAAGGAAAACCTTGGACATATATTTAGCATTTGTGGCTCAGCTGCAACAATATGGTCAAAATAATATTACTCATATGATTCATAGATTTAAATTAAAACACATTAGTTACCAAGAAGATGCTTCATGAATTAGGTAAAATAATTACAAAATTTATTGGAAGGAATTAAAAGTCAAGCATAGCAAGGGATATAATCAAGGGTGTTCTGGCAAATATAACACCCAGATCTTTGCAAATGCATGACATAGTTTTAAACTTAATTTGCATTAATAATGTTAACAAAAAATTTAGTAATATTTTCTCGATCACTTTCTTGTCTAGACAATTAATCAAAAAAAGTGAAGCAAATCTTGATTTGTTGTATTTGCCTATTTCTGAGGTGTCAACCAGCTACTCTATAGTCACAGGGACTAATAAAGTCTCTTAAATTAGCAAAACTGAAACCCTTGTCCCTCCATAAGAGATTAATGAATATACCCATTGCCATGGAGCCAGAGTGATTGTCCCATTGAATCATCCCTGTTACAGTTATAATGTCCAACATTCCATGAATGCTTTACTAGGTGGTACAATGGATAGATCACCAGGCTTAGGGTAGAAGATCTGAGTTCAAATCTGGCCTTTTATAATTACTAACGGTGTGACTTTTAGCAAGTCACTTAACTATGTTTTCCTCAGTTTCCTCATCTGTAAAAATGAGTTGGAAAAGAAAAATATTGGAATGATCCAATATCTTTACCAAGAAAATTCAAAAAGGGTCCATGAAAAGTTGGACATGACTAAAAATGATGGAACAACTGGAACAAACATGCCATGGAAAGCTTTCAAAATCTAGAAACCTAGTGACAGAAAGTAAAATCATGTATGGAAACAAGATGCAATCTATTTTATACACTGACATAGTAGTCTGTTTTAAATGAATAAAAGTAAATATAATGTTAAAAGAGATAATTGCAGACAACAACTTGTCCTAGGATAGTTTTTAATCTGAATATCATCCGAAAGGGGGGAATAAGAAAATAATGATAATACATGACATTTATATGTATGTAAGACTTCACAATTTGAGAAATATTTCATTTACATTATTTCAATGGATTCTTACACCAATTTGTGAGGTCAAGGTACTGGTGATATAAATTTTCATTTTATGGATAAGTAAATTAGGGCTCAGAAAGTATAAATCACCTGTCCATAGTCCCCAGTTAGAAAATGCTAGAACTATAATTTGAATCTCAGTGCCTTCTGACTCCCATTTTAGTGCCTGCTACATTTCAACACTCTCCCTCTAGGCAACATGGTCACAATTTTTCAACAAGAGCTACCTTTTCATGAAAATCATATGAACAAATCTTAATTATATAAGAACTGACGCTTGCTGTTAGTGTTACGCTTTCTCACTTTTCATGACCTGCCCCCTCTTCTTTCTGGAACTTTAGAGACAGTAACAAAAATTACTCAATTTTTAGGATCATGTCTCATCAGATTATTTGTGAACAAGAATTGGGGTCATTGGTTTTTAGCTCTGATAATATTCCAGTTGTTGGCTGCCTCCTCTTCTGTGTCTTTTCTCACAGACTTTATCTGCCTTTTTTAAAAATTGGCTTTAGGCCAGTCACCACATCAGATTCAGATTGAGAAACAGAAATTTGAAGTTTGATGGTAAACAAAGCAAGCCAGACAGTCCCATCAAACTGTCAAATAAGCCACTCTTATTTCCTGGCAAAAGCCATGGAATGCTATGAAAACTTCTCTCCGCTAATCAGTGGTTTAAAAATTCACTTTTGATTCTATCATGGAATTTTATGAATGCTTTTGCCAGGGATAAAAATTGTTAGCTATGATGGATTATCTTTACCTTTTGCATTAGAAACACAATCCCTAGGAAGTCCTTGATGTAGTGTCATATGGATACAAATAATATGTCATTAAACATTATAAAGTACACACTATGTGTCAGATATGTGGTAATCTCTCAGAATATAAAGAAAGGCAAAAGAAAGAATATTAAAAAAGGCTTTCTAGGAATTTTAATCAGCATGCAAACAAATATGTAGAAACAAAACCTATATAGGATTAATTGAAAGTGATCTCAGAGGGAAAGAGTAAAGGAAGAGAATAAATATTTATATAACACCTACTATGTGCTAGGCACTGTGCTAAGTGCCTTAGAAATATATCTTTTTATACTTACAACAACCCTGTGAGTTAGGTACTGATTTATCTCCATCTTACACTAAAATTAAAGACTAAGGGCTGCTTATAAGGATTAAATGAGATCATCTATGTCAATGATACATAAATGGTAGCCATTACATTTAACTTAGCCTTTGGAAGAAAAACTTGGAAATGAAGACCTGAGAAGCCAGAAAGACAAATTAATATTTCTTTTGAAAGTCAGTACAGATATAGAAATGTATTTTTCCAATGGTTTTAAATTTTCTTCCTATAAAAGAAAATGTTGAAGATAATTTAACACCAGATGAGACTTGGATATTTACATATCCCATAAAAGATTTCACTTTAATTCAATTTTAAATGACATTTATTTATTTAGTGGGAATTATGTACAAGACATCTTGCTAAATGCTATATAATACAAAGGGAAAAATTTAACAATCCTGCCCTTAAGAAATTCATATTCTATGTTCCATATAAAAATAAAGGAAGTAAAGTATAAAAGATCTTGAATAGCTAATATGATAATATTTAAGGCTTTAATGAAAATAAAATGTTCATTTTATTTAAAAGTGTATTATTAAAATCCTAATTTAAATCTAAAGCTTGGTAATACTGTCTAATATTGAGGTTTATGCTCTTTAAGAGCTATTCTGGTTTTGCAAAACAATAGTTTTATTTTTTATTGCCGTTTCAAGCAAATTTAATTTCTGGCTAAGCCTATTGTTCCCAGGAAGACACCATCTCCACCTGGTGACATTTTACTCTAATTACAATTTCAATTCTTTGTAATTGCAAAGACATCTTGAAAATTAAATATGCATACCTAAACATTTAAAGTGACCATATCATTTTATTATTCATACCAAGAGGCAAGTAATCTTTCCTACCTTCATTTTATCTTCATCAGTGAGGAGGTCACTACATAGAAGAAGGGCTGCTGGGGGTTAACAGTGACAGATAGCCAAGAGAGCATTTGGTTCTTGATATAAGGTATATGCCATGTATTAAGTGCTTCAGAGATTGGCTTGGAAAAAAAAAAAAAGGAATCTCAGAGTCAGATAATAAGGAACAAAGTCCTGGTCTCAGAATTTTAATGGGGCAGAATGAGAATAGAAAAGGCCACTCTTTGGATCATAGGTTCCTTATTTGTAAAATTGGGAAAATATTACTTGTATCACATAGATCAATAGCCTCCAAAGTGGATGGGGGAAGGATGAAAGAAGATCCATTAGGATATGGGGAAAATATTGCAACTTCAATTTCTACTTATTTTTATTTAAAAAGTAAGAATGAAATGAAGCTTTACTAATATTTTAATAATAATAAAATAAAAACTAAATTAATAAAATTTTAATAATTTAATAATTCTAACACTTAATATTGACTGACAGTTAAATGCCTTCTCAGTTCATGTCAGTTTCTTTGTTCTATTATCTAAAAAGGTTTATTTTATCTTTATTCTATCATTTTAATTTGATTTCTTATGTATATTTTATCACATAGATGATACATTATTCATTCAATAGTGCATGTATGTAATTTACAATAAGTATATATATATATATATATATATATATATATATATATATATATATATATATATATATATATTTATATTTAAAGTGCATCCTCAAACATTTTTTACTGATAAGGATGTTTGATTAAAAGTGTGGCACTCACTGACTTCATATGATTCAATTTTTCCCCTAAATCCTTTATTCTGCTTTACTCCCTTATTTCTGTTTAGGGCAGTCATAACTTAGGTGGCATCCTTACCTCTTCTTACTCACTTCCTTTAACCAAGCTGTTGCCAAGCTTTTGAAACATCTCTTATATACCACATCTTTTCTTTACCCTTATGTAGCCATATAGACCCTCATACCTCTATCCCAGACTATTCCTGCTGGTTGATTTCTTTGCTTGAAGTTTCTTTTATTCTGGTTTATTCTCCACTCAGAAATTAAAGTGGTAATCCTAAAACTTAGATCTGACCATTCCTACTCAATGAATTCCAGTAGCTCACTATTATTCTCAGGATCAAATTTTTTTTTTCTCTCTCTCTCTCTTTATACATATATATATATATATGTATATATGTGTGTGTGTATGTATATTTATACATTTATCCATATCTATTTATCTACCAGGAATACACACACACACACACACACACACACACACACACACACGCAGGTAGACATACACACACACACACACACATACATACACACAGAGTAATTGGGAGATGGGTATTCTTATGTAAGGAAATCTTAGGTAAGATGTAATGGCCCCAATTTCTGTAAGAATTTGATACCACTGCTCTGTCTTCAGTAACACTGGCCTTTGTGTTGTTCCTTGTACGTGAAACTCTTTCTCTTGACTTTCTGTCTTCACTGACTGTCCCCTATGTCTGGAATGCTTTTCCTTCTTAACTCTGACTATTAACTCCTCCTACTTTAAGACTCAGTTTATATTCCACTTTTGGCAAGAAGGCTTGTTTTCCCTCCCCACTTCCATCCTCACTGCTAGTACCTTCCTTCTGAGATTACCTTCCATCTTTGTTGTTAGTTCTTTTTCAGTTGTGTCTGACTCTTCATGACTCCATTTGGAGATAGTGGAGTAGTTTATCATTACCTTTTGCAGCTTATTTTGCAGATGAGGAAATTGAGGCAAATAGGGCTAAGTGACTTGTCCAGGCTCACAAGTTAGTGTCTGAAGCATATTTAAATTCTAGATCTAGTATGCTAACCACAGGATCATCTAGCTGTCCACCTCCCATTTATTTCATATATCTTTGTGTATATGTGTATATATATGTATATATATATATATCTTTGTGTATATGTGTGTATATATATATATATGCATACACACACATATATCTCCCTAATACACAACATACGTACACATACACTTAGTTGTTTACATATTGTCTCCCCCATTAGAGTGTAAGGGTCCTTGAAGGTAGAGACCATTATCTTTTGTAGTCCACCATTTAAGACAAAGCATGCTACTTATTAATCACCACTTTGCCAAGATTCTTAGTTTCTATTCTAGGGGATCAATTCAATTTTGTACTGTTTTCTTTTGTTATTTTGCTATATCTTCTAACAACTCTCTTGGTTTTTGTTATTGCAAAATTATTCTGGGAATTTCTTATCTAACAACAGTGTTTCTTCATTGTATTGGGAAATCTTTGCTTTTTAAAAATTTTCCTTATACTCTGTAATAAAGAATTAACTTTTAATATTCTACCAGTTGAGGGACAGATGAGTTGATGTTGAGAAGAGACTCTAAAGTCACTTATTTAGGGCCTTATTAATTATCATTTAATTTCATACTTGTTTTTATTCCATTATTGTTAGGTGAAGTTCAAAATTTTAGCCTATTTCTGTATGTTGTGAGTGAAATTCAACAAACATAGACTGAGGCATATTTTCTCTAAGCAAGATAATTTAATAAACAAATCAATGGTTCTGTCTCTGTTTAAGATCACTAGATCAAGACAGAGCTTTTTTATTATTAGCTTTTTATTTACAAGATATATGCATGGGTAATTTTGCAGTACTGTCAATTGCCAAGCCTTTTGTTTCAATTTTCCCCCTCTTTCCCCCAACCTCCCTCCCCCAGATGGCAGGTTGACCAATACATGTTACATATTTTAAAGTATATTTTGCTGTACAAAAAGGGTTGGATTTTGAAATAGTGTACAATTAGCCTGTGAAGGAAATAAAAAATGCAGATGGACAAAAATAGAGGATTGGGAATTCTCTGTAGTGGTTCATAATCATCTCCCAGAGTTCTTTCGCTGGCTGCAGCTGGTTCAGTTCATTACTGCTCTATTGGAATTGATTTGGTTCATCTCATTGTTGGAGATGGCCACGTCCATCAGAATTGATCATCATACAGTATTGTTGTTGAAGTATATAACGATCTTCTGGTCCTTCTCATTTCACTCAGCATCAGTTGATATAAGTCTCTCAGGGCCTTTCTGAAATCATCCTGTTGTACGTTTCTTACAGAAAATAATATTCAATAATAATCATATACCACAGTTTATTTAGCCATTCTCCAATTGATGGGCATCCACTTAGATTCCAGTTTCTGGCCAATACAAAGAAGGCTGCCATAAACATTCTTGCACATACAAGTCCCTTTCCCTTCTTTAAGATCTCTTTGGGATATAAGCCCAGTAGTAACACTGCTGGATCAAAGGGTATGCACAGTTTGATAACTTTTTAAGCATAGTTCCAAATCAATCTCCAGAATGGCTGGATGGATTCACAATTCCACCAACAATGTATCAGTGTCCCTGTTTTCCCACATCCCCTCCAACCTTCTGCATTATCTTTCCCTGCCATTGTAGCCAATCTGACAAGTATGTAGTGGTATCTCAGAGTTAAGACAGAACTTTTTTTAAAAAAAGAAAAGATCAGGGTAGTTGAGGAAATACCATAATTAGTTATTGGGTTGATTACATCATGGGGCTGATGACAACATGTTGGCTACATAGATGAGGTGCAGGTAACAATTTGATTGGTTCAAAGATGGGAAAGAGGACCTAGAAACCATTCCCTCTTTTCATTATGGACTAAGAGATGTTCATTTTTTGAGTCTATCTACAAGGTCAGAGACAGTGCACCAAACATCCTTGAAGGATAACTTATTGGTATTTTCTTGGTGTCTATCTGCATCCCTCAAGGATAGCAGGTTTCTTTGAAGTAAGATTAGAATAATAATTAGCAGAAGAATTGGATTTTTTCTTGTTGTTTATTTAATATTTTACCTCAAGTACATTAAAAAGAATGTGTTTTTAAACATCTGTTTAAACTTTTTTTGGTTCTAGGTTCTTTCCCTTATCCCCAGCCACAATTAAGAAGCCACATGTAAAACAAATAAAAATAAAAACCCTCAAGAAAAATTAAGGGGAGAGAGGGGGGAAGAGACAGACAGACAGACAGACAGAGATAGAGAGACACACACACATACACAGAGACAGAGAGACTGAGAGACAGAGACAGAAAGAGAGACAGAGAAACAGAGAGACAGAGACAGAGGAAAACAGAAAGACAGAGACAGAGAGAGGCATCTCTATCCAGACACAATCAGTTCTATCTTTGGGTATGGATAGGATTTTTCATCATTAAGTTCTTCAGAGTAATCATGGATGATTGTACTACTGAGGATAGCAAAGCCATTTATGGGTGGTCATCCCAGAACATTGCTATTGCTATTACTTTGCATACAGTTATGTTTCACTTTGCTTGAGTTCATGGAAGACTTTGCAGATTGTTGTTGTCTTTAGTGTTTTTTTTTTCTGAGAGCATCCTGCTTATCATTTCCCATAGAACAATAATATTCCATCACAAACACATATCACAGTTTATTGAGTCATTCTCCAATTGATGGGTTTCCCCTCAATTTCCTTTTTTTTCCCCTGAGAAAAGATCTGTGTAATTTTTTTTAATATATCAGTTATTTTCTGATTTTTAAAAATCTCTTTTGGTATTCATGCCTATTAGTGATGTTATTAGGTCAAAGGATATGCATGAGTTTATAGCCCTTTGGGCACAGATCTTATCTTTTGATCATTTATTATTATTATTATTTATAAATTTGACTCAGTTTCTTCTATGTTTGAGAAATGAGGCCTTATCAGAGAAACTGCTTCATTTTTTTTTACAATTATTACTGATAACTGTATTTCCCCCATTTATTTTCTCTCTCCTTTTATTGTGTCCCTCCTCAAAAGTGTTTTGGTATTGATGACTCCATCCTCCAATAAGCCTTACATCATGGGGCTCTCTTTTATATATCCTCCTCACTTTCTCATATTCCATTCCCATCCTATTTTCCTGCAGGGTAAAATAGATTTCTATATTCCTGTTGAATATATATGTTATTTCCTTTTTGAGGAAATTTCCATTCTGATGAGAGAAAGGTTCACTCACTCACCCTCTCTCCCCTCGCCCCTTTCCTCTCTACTGTAAAAGCTTTGTCTGACTTCTTTTTATGACAGATAATTTATACAATTCCATTTCTTTATTTCCCTTTCTCTCAGTACATTCTTCTCTCACACATTAATTTCATCATTAAAAATATATTATTCCTTCATATTCCACTCATACCTGTGTCTTCTTTCTATATATATTCCTTTTAACTGCCAATGAAAAAGTTGTAATGAGTTACAGTATCATCCTCCCATGTAGCAATAGTGAGTAGAAACGATTATTTGTTTGGTCATGAAAGTGAAGAAAGTTTGGAAATGATGGCATTCTGAATCCATGCTACCTTCTCATTTTATTTTAGTTACCTACCCTTGGGATAAACTAAAATTTTGGGCCTAGATAGCTATTTTGTACAGTGCCTCAATGGAAATAATCAGCCTCTCTAAGCAAAGACAAACATAATAAATGATGGCAAATGACTCATTTCACCCTGAATAGATTTCAATTTTATTGAAATATCTAGACATTTAGTTCACATGATGTCAAACTCTTGTATTTAGATACATCAATACAATTAATTAGATTTTTCGATTTTCATCTAGATGATGGTGTGATGTATATATAAGGAAAGAGAACAACAAAAATTGAAGGTTTAAGAGAGCCAAAGACAGACACGTTTAACTGTAAAACTGTTAAATGGAAAAACATTGCAGGGACTTATGAGATGGTTTTAGAAACATAGCTACCTACAAAATCCTAAAATTAGTAGTATCTGGGGACCTAATGCAAGAAAGGAAATATACACACATGTATGCATGCATGCATGTATGCATGTATGTGTATATGTCAAGTGTATGATTGAGTCTTTAGTAGACTGAACCATATATGTATATGCATAAAAATATAACAAACACATAAGGACACACATGTATTGCAATATATATATGTGTGAATATGTCTATATGTTTATTGTGTTTACACATGTGCATATGTGTATGGGTGTACATATATATATATGTATATATATTTATATATAATCCATACTATTATTAAAGACTTAATCACATACACTTGACTCATTCTGATTACATTTTTAAAGAATCAATTAATTTCCTCACTATGTATAAAGTGTTATAGATGAAATAATATAGAACTGGTGGCAAATTGGAGCTATTTCCTGAAGAGAGGTGATGATTTTTGGAGCCAAAGTGAGTTCTACAGTGTTATGTCTTCCTTTTGCTGTATGTCATAGTCTTGGAAAATTAATGTTCTCCTTGTTGAATAACATTACTTTTCCAAAGACAGTCAAATGAAATGATTAATCTAGAAGAGGTAATTTCAGAATAGCTAGTGTAGAAGATGAATGAAATGATGATATCAATGACATATTGAATTTCTCTTAAAATAAGAATGTCATTAATATTAGAAAATCATTCATCAGCTGTGAGCTGCTCGTGAGACAGGAAAACTGCCAGCTTGAGTAGGGTTTGAGGTAATAGCTTAAAGTAGAGTTGTGCAATAGCAAATCAGTAGATTTATTGGTTTATCTAAACTGAGCTATTATCAGTGAGTTAGTTAGCCATTTTTCTTGTCTCCCATCTTCTGTCTCACTCTCTTACCTCTTTTTTTCTATGCCAATGTATCTCATTCTCTGACATATATCAGAAAGCTCATGCATTCTGATGTTTTCAATCATCACCTTTATGTTTATTATTCCTAAATCAGTATCTTTAGTTGTTGCCTCTTGCTGGAACTTGACTTCTACATCTTCAGCTGCCTACTATTACTAAAATTTCCACTTTGTTTTCTCATTGTCATAAGGAATTCAACAATTCCAAGTAAAACTTATCAATTTCTCATAACATTATCTCTTCCTGTTAATTTTTCTTGTCTTTATCAATGATATCAGCTTTCTTTTAATCATTCAATCTTATAAAACATGATGTCATTTTTGCATCTCTTCTTCATCCCTAAATTCAGTGAATCACCAAGGTTTTTCATTTTTTCTTTGAATATCACCATCACATAGTCATTCTCTTCATTCCTGCTGCTAATATACTAATTTTAGTCCCTTTTTAGTCACAGCAGAATTTTTATATGCATAACCATGTATTTTTCTATCATAGTTCATCATGTGAGGGAAGTAAATATAGATTCAGCATTAGAAACTAGCATTTGACAATATGTTCTACTTAATGGAACAGGAGGTAATTATTTTAACAGAGTTGACAAAAACCCTCTCCAAACCTAGCAGGCAAACCCAAATGGAACAGAAAGAGTAAGCAGGGCAACCCAGCTCTCCTTACAACTACCCCACAAAGATTTCAGAAAATCACCAGTCTGAGTAGAGATCTGAAATCTAAGAAAATCATTGTGGGTCAACTTTCTAGCACAAGATTACAACAGAGGTTGCTTGGGATCAAGGACCCAAATACCAGGAAAATAGGTTTATAATGCTGCCCCCATATATGACCCCTAAGAAGAGATTTGAATCTTAGCTTTAACTTCTAGGTGGATTTAGGGGATGTGGTATTGTTGCTTTAACCCATGAAATTGGATCTTAAACCCTGAGGGGCAGAACCAGGATATATCAGGATATAGTGCTAGCTCACTAACCCATGGGAGAAAATCTCAGAATCAGATCTCAGAAACAGAAAGGCCATTCTGACTCTAATTGTGGCTCTAATACAGGAGAAGGAATCTATGAACAGGACTTTGGGTACTGAACAAGTCATGGTGTTATCCCTTTGATGAAGAGAGAGAGAGAGAGAGAGAGAGAGAGAGAGAGAGAGAGAGAGAGAGAGAGAGAGAGAGAGAGAGAGAGAGAGAGAGAGAGAGAGAGAGAGAGAGCAGGGATAAGGAAAGGGAATAAACATTTATTAAGTGTTTACTATATACTAGGCACTTGATAAATATTATTTCAGTTGATATTCTTGGTGAAGTACTTTTGTTAGCCCCAGTATACAGATGAGGAAACTGAGGCAGACATCGGTTAATAGTCTTGACCAGAATCACACAATTAAGAAATTTCTGAGACTGGATTTGAACTTGTGCTCCAAACTCTAGGCCTAGCATTTTATCTATTGTGCTACTTAGCTGCCATTAGAGGTAATGCAATCTCTCTGACTCCAGCTTGCTAAGACTCCTGGAACACAATTCAGATCCAAAATTGCATGTGTATTGCCAAAACCCAAGTTAAGGTTTCCAGAAATCCCAGAAAGGCAGAATGTGTCTTTAGTCAGACTACATAGGATCTGATTAAAGTTTATTTTTGACCCAAGCACTCTTGTGGTCTTTGAAGAACATAGCAGATATTATTCAAGGAATATAATGGCAAGAAGAACCAGGAACAAGAGAAAGGAAGGGGAAAAAGGAAAACAGATTCAGAAATAAATCAGAAATATAATAAACTCTAAGATCAGAAGAAGCAGCATGAAAAGAGGTTAAAAAGAAAGAAATAAATAATAGTTTTTATAAAAATTAAGTTGCAAAAAATGGAAAGAAATATACAATCAAGAAGCATAACAGAATGTGAATGAAATGAACTTAGCCATAAGAAAGCAAGAAAAAACAGAATGGATTAGAAAGTAGAATCCAACAATATATTGTTTATAAGAACCACACTCAAAACATAAAGATTAACACAGAGTTAAAATAAAGAGTGAAAGTAAAATCTGTTATATTGTAATTGGACTTAAATGTATATATAATTTCAGAGTAGGCAACAGAAAAAATAGCCTTGCTTAAAAGAGATAAATGTGGAAACTACATTATGATAAAGTATATTAGGTAATGACTAATATAATTACCTAATATATTTGTAACAAAAGGCATAGGATCTAATTGAATTTGAATTTAAGGGAGAAATAAACAATAACACTATAAAATGGAGAGTCTCAATACATCCTTTTCAGAGTTATACAAATGTTAAAAAAAAAGGAGTTAAGGATCTAAATAGAATTTTTGAACATTTTAGATACACTGATGTCAATTATTGAATGAGAATTTATATTTAAATATCTATGTCTATATAGATATAGATACACACATATATTTTAGTTATATATGCTACTTAAAAACCTCAACATATTTTAAGGCATAAATCTTCTACACAAATGCAGACAAGCAGACATTCTAACGAAACATATCCTTTATTCAACACAATGAAATACAATAAAATGGTACTTTAAAAAGAGTTGATGAAGAAAGAGTTGAAAATTAAGTGGAAAATAAAATAATATGATCTTAAAGAATTGATGAATTAACAAAAACAGAAATTATAGATAATTTATTAAAGATAATAACAAAATGAGATAACACATAAAAATTTTGAGGATACAACCAAAACAATCTTTAGGAGAAATTTTTTCTCTCCAAACACTTTCAATAGTAAAAGAGAGAAGGAACATGTTAATGAATTGAATATGCAACTAAAATAACCTTAAAAAGCCAATAAATTAAAAAAATCTCACTAAGCATTAAACTAGAAAATCCTGAAGATCATAAAAGAGATTTTAAAAATTAAAAGGAAAAACCAATTGAATTAATAAATAAACTAGAAACTTAAAAAACCCATTAAAATAGCTGCCATTGATAGCTATTATAGCTACTGATTTAAAAAAAGAAGGGAAAAAAACCAAAATAGTTAAGCCATTAAACAAGCTGATTTAAAGAAAGATGAAAAACTGAATTACAAACAAAAATGTAAAATGAATTATTCAAAATTATTTTGTTTAACTATTTACCAATAAAACTGACAAGTTAAATACAATGGATAAATATTTACAAAACCAGAAAACTCCCAGAATAACAAAACAAAAAAATAAAGAATTTAAACATTTCAGTTTCAGAAAAAGAAACTGAACAAATCATAAATGAACACAAAGGCAAGGGATGGGTGGAAATTTACAAGCAAATTCTAGCAAGTACTCCCCATCCCTAAATTAATCAAAGTGTTTATAAAAATAACCTCAACTGGTGGTGATATCGTGTTATGATATATAGTCTTAATATTTCATCTAGAGAGCATAAGGACAGAAAAAGAAAACTATATACCTAATGAATATGCATGAAAAAGTAAAAAAAAAACTAACAAAGTAGCAACAGCAACATATTATAAAGATTACTCATTATATATGACCAGGTTGGAATTATGCCTTGAATTCAGAATTAGTTTAATATTAGGAAAGATGTAAACATAATTTACCATATTAATAAAGGATAACAAAAGCCATATGGTTATAATCATAGATACAACAAAATCTTTTGATGAAATACTATATCCATTTATGTTTAAAAAATTAGAAAACATAGAAATAAATAGACCTTTCCTTATTGTATTAAATGTAAAAGCAAGAGGTAAAATTTTATGAAAAGGGAATAAACTAGAATCAGGTCTAATAAGTTCAGAAGTAAAACAAAACTACCTATTCTTCCACTATTCTTTGTTATAATGGTAAAAATGCTAGTTATAACAATTAGATAAGAAAAAGGAAATGGGGGGAATAAGTATATGCCAAAAAGAAATAAATTATTTATTTTTGCAGATGACATGATTGTGTACTTATAAAAAATTAATTGAAACAAACTTCAGCAAAGTTGCAGAATATAAATAAATCTATGTAAATTATCAGCATTTCCATATGTTATCAAGATAACTCAGCAGAAAGAGAAAGACAAATTCCATTTAAAATAATTATAAATTACAAAATATTTAAGAATCTACCTTCTAAGTTGTATACTAAAAACACTCCTTACACAAATACAGATGCAAATAACTGGAGAAGTAATGAATGCTCATGAGCAGACAGAGATGATAATAAAAATGATAATACTATTCAAATTAATCTGCTTATTCAGAGTTAAGCTAATCAAACTATTAAAGGACTACTTCTTTTAAAGTAGAAAAGTTCTTTTTTTACTTGGAGGAACAAAATTTAGTTAAGAACATCAACTGAAGGAAATGAAATGAAAATGAACAAAAAAGAGGGGGGAAGGGAGCCAAACAGTGCAGATTTCAAATTCTACTACAAAGCAATAATCATAAAAAGGAATTTGGTATTGGTTAAAAATGAAGAGGTGAAATGAAGGAACAGATTAGATATATGACATCTTGAAGCAAATAATCCTAATAGTTTAGTATTTGATAAATCCAAAGACTCAATTTATTGAGTGAAAGGAATCACTAATTGAAAAAAGAATGCTGAACTGCAGTCTAGCAGAAAATAAATTTCATCCAATCATTCACATCACATACCAAGATAAGCTTCAATGGGCATATGATAATAGATATATAAAAGTTCAACTCATAAAAGCAATTAGAAGAAAAAGGAAGAAATTATCTTTCAGGTCTATAGATAGGAGAAAAGTCAAGACCAGAGAAGGGAAAGGGAAAGTCAGAAAATAGGATGAACATTTTGATTACATAAAATTAAAATATATTTGTACAAATAAATCAAATTCAGCTAAGATTAGAAGAGAAACAACTACCTAGAAAAAACCTTGGCAGCAAATTTCTCTGTTAAGCCTTTTCCAGATATATAAGCAATTGATTCAAATTTATAAGAATATGAATTATTCATCAATTGGTAAAAAGTTAAAGGAAATAAATAGATAATTGTTAAGGGAAGAAATTTTTTCTTCCTATAGCCATATGAAAAAAGTTTCTAAATGATAATTAAGGAATGTTAATTAAGCCAAACCAAGATTTCAACTTATACCAATTAGATAAGCAAAGTTGGTAAGTTAAAAAAAATTACAAATATTGGAGAGTCATGGAAAAACAGACTCGTTGACACACTTTTGGTGGAATGAGGAATTGGTCCAGTAATTCTTTAGAATTACTAAATCTGAATCACAAAGAGATCAAAAAGAAAGAGGGAATTTACAAAAATGTCTATAGCATCTCTTTTGATAGTGGCAAAGAACTGATAACTAAGAGGGTGCCCATCAACAGGGGAAAGCCTGGACAAAATATAGAAAGTACATGAATATAATGAAACTTTATTGTGCTGTAAGAAATGATGACAGATACAGAGAAATCTGAGAAGATTGGGGCAGGGGATGGAGTGAGGATAGGAATGAAATGTATTCTGGGCACGGGAAAATGTAGTCAATGAAAAGGCCCAGAGATAGGAGATGGGATGTCATAAAAAGGTAAACAATAAGTAGATTAATTTGTATATGTCATTTCCCAATTGATAAATGGTCAAAAGATATTTCAGATGAAGAAATTAAATCTGTCTATAGTCATATGAAAAAGACTCTAAATCACTACTTATAATAATTATTATTTATATTAATAAAAAACTCTGAAGTTATGAACTGATCCAACCTTTCTGAAGAGCAATTTGAGACTATGCCCAAAGCTTCTATAAAACCGTACATTATCCTTTGATTTAGCAGTGTCACTACTAGGTCTATCCAAAGATATCATAAAAGAGGGGAAAGGATCCACAGGTACACAAATATTAGTAACAGCAATTTTTTTTTGGTGGCAAAGAAATGGAAAATGAGTGGATACTCATGAATTAAAGAGTGGCTAAATAAGTTATGGTATACAAATGTAATATAATACTGTTCTAAAAGAAATGATGAGGAGAATTGATTTCAGAAAAATCTGGAAAGACTTACACTAACTGATGCTGAATGAAGTGAGCAGAACCAGGAAAACATTGTACATTGCAACAGTAAGATTGTATAATGATCAATTAAAATAGACTTAGCTCTTCTATCAATTCAGTGATCCAAGTCAATTCAAATAAATTTTAGATAGTTTAAAATGCCATCCACATCTGGAGAAAGAACTATGGAGACTGAGTGTGGATCAAAACATAGTATTTTCCACTTTTGTTTGCTTTTCTCTTTTTTTGTGGTTTTCCCTTTTTGTTTTGATTTTTATTTCCCAACATGACTTATAAGGAAATGTGTTGAAAATGAATGTATATGTATAACCTCTATCAATTTGCTTACTGTCTTCATGAGGGAGGAGGTAAAAGAGGGAGAAAGAAAAACATTGGGAACTCAAAATCTTATAAAAACGAATGTTGAAAACCATTTTTACATGTAATTGGAAAAATAATATGCCATTAAAATAAAATTTTAAAATATTTTGTACAAAAAATATAGTCAAGGTAGAAGGAAAACAGAAAATTAGGGGAACATTTTTATAGACTGTTGAATAAAGGTCTCATTTCAAATATATAGAGAACTTTATCAAGTTTATGAGAATATGAGCCATTCTCAATTGATAAATGGACTAAAGAAATGAATAGACAGTGCTTTGATGAATAAACCAAAGCTATAGTCATTTGAAAAAAAAAGTTTAAATCATTCTTGATTAGAAAAATGCAAATTAAGACAATTCTGTGATATTTCACATCTATCAGATTAATTAAAATGATGGAAGGAGGAAAATAACAAATGTTGGAGAGGACATGGGACACTAATATATTGTTGGTAGATCTGTGAACTGATCCAACATTTTGGAGAGAAATATGGAATTTTTCACCTATCAGATTGACTAAAATAATTAGAGAAAATGACAAATTTGGGGGAATGTGGTAAAACTGGGACACTAATTCATTGCTGGTGAAATTGTGAACTGATCCAGCCATTTTGGAGAATAATGTGGAATTATGTCCAAAGCTGTATTAAATTACCTATACCCTTCAACCTAGCAATACCACATATTACACAATCCAGAAATGATTAGGGGAAAAGGAAACAAACCTCTATGTTCTAAAATGTTTATAGAAGCTCTCTTTACCAAATCAAAGAACTGGAAATTACAGGAATGCCCAATTATTGGGTAGTGGCTGAACAAATTGTGGTATATGATTGTAATGGAATACTACTGTGCTACAAGACATTATGAGTTCAATGATCTTAGAAAAAGATGGAAATACTTGCATGAGAAATACAAAGAGAAATTCCATTCAAAATAACTGTCAATAATATAAAATATTTAGGAATCTATCTACCAAGGGAAAGTCAGGAACTATATGAACACAACTACAAAACAGTTCATGCAAGATAAAGTCAGGTCTAATAAATTGGGAAAATATCAAGGGCTCATGGGTAGGCCCAGCAAATATAATAAAAATGACAATAGTACCTAAATTAATTTACTTGTTTGATACCATACCAATCAAACTCCCAAGAACTTATTTTACAGATCTAGAAAAAAAATAATAAAAAAGTTCATATGGAAGAAAAGTAATAAAGAATTTCAAGGGAATTAATAAAAAAAAATACCAATAAAAGTGGCCTAGCTGTTCCAGACCAAAAACTATATTATAAAGCAACAGTCATCAAAATCATTTGGTACTGGTTAAAAAATAGATAACTGATCAGTGGAATAGGCGAGGTTCACAAGACAAAATAGTCAATAACTATAGTAATCTAGTGTTTGACAAACCCAAAGATCCCATCTTTTGTGATAAGAACTCACTATTTGACAAAAACTACTGGGATAATTGGAAACTAGTATGACAGAAACTAGGCATTGACTCATATCTAACACCATATACTAAGATTAGGTCAAAATGGATTCACAATTTAGACATAAAGAGTGATATTATAAGCAAATTAGAAGAACATAGGATAGTTTACCTTTCAGATCTGTGGAGAAGGAAGGAACGTGTGACCAGAGAACTGGAACTCATAAATAAACACCAAATAGATAATTTTGATTATATTAAGCTAAAAAGGTTTTGGAAAAATAAAAGTAATGCAGACAAGATTAGAAGGGAAGCAATAAATTGGGAAATATTTTTACATTTCAGGGTTCTGATAAAAGCCTAATTTCTAAAATATATAAAAAATTGACTCAAATTTATAAGAATTCAATCCATTCTCAAATTGATAATTGGTCAAAGGATATGAATAGACAATTTTTATTTAGAAATTAATTATAAATTTGCATTTGTAGTTATGTGAAAAGGTGCTCTAAATCACTATTGATCAGAGAAATGTAAATTAAGACAATTATGAGATACCACTACACATTTCTCAGATAGGCTAAGATGACAGGAAAAGATAATGATGAATGTTGGAGGGGATGTGGGAAAATTGGTACATTAATACATTTTTGGTGGAACTGGGAATGGATCCAGCCATTCTGGAGAGCACTTTGGAACTATGCTCAAAAAATTATCTAATGATGCATACCCTTTGATCCCGCAGTGTTTCTACTGGGCCTATATTCCAAAGAGAATTTAAAGGCAGGAAAGGGACTCATATGTGTAAAAATGTTTGTGGCAGTCCTGTTTGTAGTAACAAGAAATTGGAAATTAAGTGGATGCTCATCAGTTGGAGAATGGTTGAATAAGTTATGGTATATGAATGTTACAGAATGTTATTGTTCTATAAGAAACAATCATCAGGATGATTTCAGAGAGGCCTGGAGAGACTTACATGAACTGATGGTAAGAAAATGAGCAGAACCAGGAGATAATTTTACACAGCAACAACAATATTATATGACGATCAATCTGATGGATGTGGTTCTTTCCAACAATGAGATGATTGAGGCCAGTTTCAATAATCTCATGATGAAGAGAGCAAACTACACCTAGAGAGAGCACTGTGGGAACTGAATGTGGATCATAACATAACTTTCTCACTCTTTTTGTTATTTGTTTGCATTGTTTTCTTATTAATTTTCTTTCCTTTTTGATCTGATCTTTCTTGTGAAGCATGATAATTATACAAATGTGCTTATATATATTGGATTTAATACATACTTTAAAATGTAAAACATATACTGGATTACTTATCATCCAAGGGATGGGGTTGAGGGAAGGAGGGGAAAATTTGGAACACAAGGCTATGCAAAGATCAATGCTGAGAAATTATCCATGCATGAGCAGAACCAAATGAACATTGTATACAGTAACAGCAATATTGTTTTAAGTTCAACTTTGATCAAATGAGTCATTTAGACTTCTATAAATAGTCAAATTAGCTCTAAAGGACATTAAAAAGATGCTTTCTGCATCCAGAGAAAGAAATGATAAATAGAAGTACATATAGAATAAGAGCTCAGGAGATAGATGAGGGTTACGTATATAAATGTTGAAGTTATCAGCAAAAAAATGATCTGTAAGGATAGAATTATTTTCATTTTTTTCTTTATATTTCCTGAAATTAGTACAATGCCCATAATATAAGTTAACAAAATAACTCAATATGTTAATAAATTTATCTTCATAAGAAATTATGACACCTAATAAATTACTTTTTGATAGAATTTAATGTTACATAGGGGATTTTTGTTCAAGAATAGGTTAGGCCAATCTTTAAGGTCCTTCCTAATTCTGAGATTTTGTATGATTCTATAAAAATAATTATAGGAAGTAAGAGGTTCAAGGGAAGTTCAGCTGATATACCAACCCAATATATTTTTATTTTAATTTTATATTAAATTTGCTAATAATTTACCTACAAAGTTTCAAATCATCCATTTTTCATCTTCTTCCATCAGGAAAGGTATGTTAGAATGGATTCTGCCACATTCAAATAGAATATAGATATGGTTTGGTAAAACAGATTTATCTAGGAGGAATCACTCATATAAGAGCTACTTCTCTCAAGCTAATACTTCTTTGGAGTATTGTGGCCATATCACTAAAACAATTTCTTATTATTTCTAGGATAAAATACAAATACATATCTTTTGTACTTAAAGCATTCCACATTTTAGCTGTAGTTTATCTTTTCTAGACTATTTATAGTATAGACTATATTCTAGGCTATTTCTTTCCCCCTCAGGCATATTATACTACAGCCAAGTTGACTTTCTTGTGATTCTCTAAATACAACATTCTGTTCTCCTATCTTTTTGCCTTTGTAATCTTTCCTTCATTTTTCAATTACTCACCCTGCTCACCTTTTCTCCTTGAAAATTCTAGCTTTTGTAAAAATTCAGTTCAAGAGATCATTCCTGATTCCCCCCAAGATTCCTGCTTTTAAAGTTACTTTGTATTTATATCTTGGAATTACTTTTCTCTCTCTTTGTAAATATAATATAATATAATACATAATATTATATGAAAATAATATAATAATTACTATGTAATATATGTATGTTCCTCTCAGCATGTTGTAAGTTCAGTGAGAGCAGAGCTATTTTGTTTTTGCCATTGTATCCTCGGAACAAGATACAGTTCTTGGCACATAGAAGTGACTTATTTGATTCCTCAATTATATGTGTTCTGAGGAAGTATGGTCACATTAAACACCTTTCCTGGGAGGATTACAGATGGGGATCAACATATAGATAGAAAATAATCTTAATTATTGATGAGTTTAAAAAGTGAACCATGGAACCACAAAAGGAACTTTAACCAACCCATTTATGTGTATCACTCTCTATCCTATTGATGACTGGTGCATTAAAAGGTACTTGAATTTGAGGTTGATTCATTCTTAATGGACTCTAGCTTCCTTTGTCCTTTTGAGCATAAAACATATTGTTCAGTTATGTCCAACTCTTTGTGACCTCATCTGGGATTTTCTTGAGAAAGATACTGGAGTGGTTTGCCATTTCCTTCTCCAGCTCATTTTAGAGATGAGGAAACAGAGGCAGAGTTAAGTGATTTGCCCAGATTCACACATCTAGAGAGTGTCTGAAGCCAGATTTGAACTCAGGAAAAATAAATCTTTCTGACTCCAAGCCTGGCACATTACTTATTGAGCCACTTAACTGCCAAATATAAATTTAAATATGTCCCAAAGTTCTAAAGTCACCCAGGTCAGTCTGGAATCTTGACAGAATTGATCAGTAGTTGACAGATCTCAACTACACTGTGGTAATTCTTAGATGAAGATAAAAGGAATCTTGGCTGTTGATGTGATAGACTGGCACCTGTCTTTGATATATCTTTTATTTTAACATATATAAATTGTGACTAAAAGCTATGTCTTTTTTTCCTCAAAATCAGATGGATTATTATGCAATCCCTGACTAGAAATCTCTTGTTATATACATTTCAGGACTATATGTGATATGAATTTATTAAATGTATAGGTGACATGAGTGATTGCCTCTCCTTGAAGCTCCTCCCTCCATTTCTTCAACAAATACTTTGTGATTGGCAACATTAATTATGGCTTATTATGTTAAAAAAGGTACCAAACACCAAGAATAATACATCCTTTACCCTGTTTCCTAGACCGTTTGAACTCAAATTCTGAGCACCAAATATTTCTACACATAAGGGGTCAAAACCAGGAACAAGAGACCATCTCTTGAATGCTCTGTGCTGGGTAGAGGTGGAGTAAATTGAGGGACAGGTTCAGTCCAGGGCCTGAGGGATAATGGTCATGAAATATATTGAGGTTTTGAATTGGTTCCTGCTGTGTAGTACTAGACAAGTGAAGACAGGGTTAAAGATGGCAAATTGGGCAAATTTAGTTGTCAGGACTCAATGAATTGAGATACATACATATGCACATGCAAACTTTTAACAAAAAATTTTATTATATGTATGTGTAAATGTATATACATATATTTGTATATTTATATATATATGTATATATGAATACACACATATATTTATGTATACATACATATATATTTCTAACAAAAGAATCTGGTCATGAAAGACAATCTTTTGTTAGATACAGAAACAAAATGTGAAAAAAGCAATCTCCACCAGATGGCTCCCATTTCTCAATTTTTATTTTTTATTTCTGATGCACTAAAGCTCAGTTTCTGAAAAGAAGGCAGATGTTCATTAATGTAGCAATTCTGCACTTATCATCTAGCATCCATGAACATGCATGGAATAATAGTGAGAGACAATACAAACATGACAAACACTTTCTACCCTTACCACCTGAATCAATCAGTGCCTTTTCTTCTATTCCCCATTCTCCCCCCTTTACTCTCTCAAATCCTGGCAGACTTCCAGACAAGCACTGCATTTTAGAAATCTAAAATACTCACATTAAGTGTTTAAAGCGAGGTCTTGAAATAAGTTAGGCAAAGGGGAGAATTCTTTTATCATGAAAATGAATAGCATCCCATTATCTGACAGAGACCAATGATTGTGATCTCATTTGTCCACATACCCTGTCATTTTCCCTAAAAGCCTACCATTCTCCTTCAACTTCTCAGGATGATTTTCTGGCCTATCAAGCTAATCTTTTCCTTAATTGAGTGCTTTATTATTAAATGCACAGAGTGGACATGTCAGATTCATTTTTTCCTATAAACTGGATTCAGTGTTTCTTGAATCTGATTTTTCAAAAAGCTAGGGAGGGATTCCCTCTCTGCCTTACCCCATTTTCCTTTGCAGTTAAGTATGCTCTCAGTTCTAGAGAAATTCATCTGTTTGGGGTGGCCAAAACATATACTTTTCTGTATTTTCCTGAGATACCTGAAAAGAAGAGTCATATTGAATGATTAGAGGGTCATGTTGTTTACCATACATACACAATTCCCCAGATGCCCATAGAAAATCCAAATGAGGGGCAACATTACTCTGTGATAGCTCCAAGAGTAAAATCCCTGTTCCTTACCTATTGTAAGAGTTTAAATATCTTTTAAAAATTTAGCCTGGCATATGAACTATAGATAAGGAAATCGAGAAGCTTGGTTTTTAAAATATATATATTTTATTGATAACTTATGGTTTTTGTAACATCTATATTATTCAATATATTCATTGAGAATAAATTTCAGTCATCACTTATAATAAAAAAGAAAGGGAAAAAAGGCAAAATGAACTATCTTGTTGAAAAAAGACCCTGATATTATGTGCAATATTAAACATTTATAGTCCCTTAACTCTAAAAAGAAGCAGACAGTAGTCCCTTATTGTGTCTCTTCCTTCAGGCTGTTCTTGATCATGATATTTTTCAGCATTCAATTTTGATTTATTGTTCTGTCCATTGAGATTATTTTCTTGGTTTTGTTTACTTTATATCAGTTCATATGCCTTCCTATTATTCTCTGCATTCATCAAATTTTTATATCATAGTAATATTATTTTACATTTATATATTTTAGTTTGTTTTTCTATTTCCCACTGATGGGAATCTACTTTGTTCTCAATTCTTTGCTGCTTTAAAAAGCATTGCTATGAATATTTTGGTATAGATAGAGGCTTTCATTTTCTCATTGAACTTCTTGGGAAATCTCTATCTAACACTGAGATCTCTAGATCAAAGGGCATAGGCATTTTTGTCACTTTTTTGCATAATTCCAAATTACTTTTCAGAATGGTTAGACCAATTCATAGTTCCACCAACAGTGCATTGGAATACCTGTCTTTCCACAACTCTTCAAACATTGATTATGTCAACTTGTAAAAAATCTTTATCAATCTCCTGCGTGAAGTAAATGTCAAAGTTGTTTTGATTTTCATTCCTCTTATTTTAGGTACTTGGAATACTCTATATAGTTATAAGTGATTTCCAAATCTCATTTTTAGAATTTAGACCATTTTTGTCCTGGGGCACATTGTTAGGTCATACATTTCTATTGGTTGACTAAATAACTTGGAATTCACACCTTATTAGAGATAATACAAAGATTTTTCTTCAGTTGATTATTATCTTTCTCATCCTAGTGGCCTTAACTTTTTGTGTAATAGTTCATCCATGTTATAAATAAGGTATGTTTAACTCTTGTCTCGGGCATATACTGTGGTATGCCTGTTTTTTTTATAGTCCCACCAACATTGCTAATCCTTTTTGGTTATTTTTTGTGAATGTTGTGAATGTAAAGCAATTCTTCAGAGTTTCTTTAATTTATATTAATACTGTTATTAGGAAGTTTGAATATTTTTGTGTTAATCAAAAATTTGTGTTTTTTTTAAAGTATCATGTTAATAGCACTTTTAGCTAATTTGTAAGCTTTTTTTGTTGTTGTTATTTAGTCATTTTCAGTCACGTTTGATTCTTTGTGACCCTTTCTGGATTATCCTCACAAAGATACTGGAGTGGTTTGCTATTCCCTTTGCCAGCTTATTTTATAGATGAGGAAACAGAGGCAGAGTTAAATTACTTATCCAAGGTCACACAGTCAGTTAAGTGTCTGAAGCTGAATTTGAATTCAGGAAGATAAATATTCCTGACTCTGGACCCAGCACTATCCTCTGGTTCCAGCTGCTTTACAAGATACTTTACCTAAATTAATTTTCTTGATCCTCATAATAGCCCTGTTATATTCCAGGGCTTATTAACATTATTTTACATATGAGGGAAAAAAGGTTCTGAGTCAATAAGTTACTTGACCAAGACCACCCAGCTAGGATTTGAGCATAATTACAGGCCCACATTCAGTACTTGTACATGGCCTTTGATTTCTTAGCCATTGAAGAAAGAATCTTATTCTTATGAATTTGTTCCAATTCTTTATAGCTTTTGAATTTCAGGTTTTTATCAGGAATATTTACATCAAAAATTATTTCTTTGTGATATTCTTCATGATGTTTCTTCATTTAATTTCTAGATGCTTCCCCCACCATGTACAAAAATTATTTATTTTTATGTCAAGCAACAAGAATTTATCAATAGTTGACTTTGTGGCAGGGGGTCAGATATACAAAGATGGAAAATAAAACAATTCCTACTCTTAAGAAGGGCAGTTAGATGCTACAGTGGATGAAGTAGGAGATAGGGTATCATAAGTGAGTAATGAGCAATTCAGTATATAATGAGACCAGAAAAACAGGGTAAAACAATGTTAATGGAGGAATTTGAAAGTCAAAAAGCAGATTATGAATTTCATCCAAGATGCAATAAGGAAACAGTGATGTTTATTGAGTAGGTGAAATAATATTGTCAGATCTGGGTTAAAGAAAAATTACTTTGGTAGTAGGCAGGGTGGTTTGAAGAACAGATAAATGAACTTGCCAGTGAGACCAATCAGAAATCCATTGAATATCTAGTTAGGAAGTGGTGAATGTCTAATTTAAGGTCTCCTATGATTTCTTCTCTTTATTCAATAGAAAATAATTTTCTTCCCCTCTATAATTGTAATAATTACATAATTTACATTCATTATAAGTTTTTATAATTTTTAAAAAAATTAGCATTGATCCATTTAGAATTTATATAATATATGATGTCTATATAATATATGATGTCTATCCAATCTTGTATTTTGGCATACTTAACTAATATTCTTAGCGTTTTATATTATATAATAATTCTTTTTCCCAGTGTTTTATAATTTTTGAATTTATATTAAGCCTTTGGTTCTAATTCTGGATTATCTATTCTGTTTCATTGAGCTATTTTTTCCTATATTTTAAACACTGCAAATCAAGCAAAAAGACAAACAAGGAAGAAATTACAGACTTGAATGGAATGCTACAGAAATTGGATGTGTTAGACATATAGATGGCACCAAAAGAAAAAAATACATATATGCATTCAAAAAAGAAGTTGATCACATTTTTTGTTATAAAGAAGGAAGTGACAAATTGAAAAAAAGAGATATTTTAAGCATGGCATTAATAGAGCATAATGTAATAAACAGTAAGAAGGAAAATATGGCAAAAAGATTTTAGAGAGTCTAAAAATATATTGTTGGATGATGTTTAGGTTTAAAAAAAATTATATAAACAACAACAATCTTGTTGAAGATCACATAGCAATAGAATTCTGCCTTAGCAAAATTTGTGGGATGTAACCAAAGTAGTACTCAGAAGTAAATTTATTTTCTTGAATGATGATATTAGCAAAAGGGAAAGAAGTCAACTAGTGGTTTAATTTGCAATTAAAAATCTGGAAAATTGACAAATTAATACACCAAAAGAAAAAACTGATAGATGTCAAAATAAAAGAACAAATTTGGAATATTATAAATGAAATAACAACTGAGTTGATAAATAAGTGACAAAAAGTTGAAAAATAGGAAAATTAAATTTATTTTAGAAAAAGTAAACAGAATAACAAATGACTGAAATAGGAAATCAGAAACAAATATAAAAATAACATACATTTTATATAGGTTGCTACATACATTGCATATTAAATCTGAAACTATAAGATAAATGAATGAAAATTTATAATTTAAAATTTAATTGAGAAAATAAACAAACTGATTTCATAAGGAGAAATTAAATTTCCCATTAATGAAATGCTAAAACCAGTTAGAACATTTTCTCAGGACTGTGAGTTCATAAATGAATTCTATCAAAGAACAAATGATACCTTTTACAGAATTACAGAAAAAATATTTTCAAAAAAAGAAAAAGATAGCATACAGGCAAATATGTTCTGTATCCTTAAACTTGACAAAGATAAGGCAGAATAATAAAATTTTAGACCAATGTCATTAATGAGTATTGCTGCAAAATAAATAAATAAATAGTATTGGCTAATAGAATGTAGCAATTTCAGAGAAGGAAAATAAGTCAGGGAGGTGGTATAGCATTGAACTTCAAGTCAGGAAACCTGGAATATAAATCTAGTTCCAGATACTTACTAGCTGTGTGACCCAAACAATCCATTTAATCTTTGTCTGCCTCAGTTACCATAGATCCTCTGAAATATTAAAATTTAACTGGCTAAATCATTGGAGGAGGTAAGGAGTATTATTTGCTCTTTCGCATTTTTAGTAACGGTTCTAAATGTTGCCTAAAAAAGAGTATTTTTTAACCTAAAAACAAAACAGGACTGGGTAAGCCATTTATTTAAGCCTCTATTCATTAATCTATATTGTTAGACCTTAAAGCATTGCATAAATGTTAGTTATTGTTGTTTAACATATGGATAATAATTTCACAGGACAGCTAGGTGGTTCAGTGGATAGGGCACTATATTTTGAGTCAAGAAAATGTGAGTTCAAATCTGGACTCAGATCCTTACTAGCTGTGTGACATGGACAAGTTTCTTAACCCTTATTTGTCTTAGTTATTCATCTGTAACATGGGACAATACCGAAAAATGAATTCTCAAACCATTCCAGTATCTTTACTAAGAAAACTTCATGAACAAATCTGTGGGTACCATAACAGTTAAATGCAACCAAATGAATGAAAAACAAAAATAATATCAATTGTCTAGGAGTAGCTTATTTATTAATTATTAACACAATGATGTGGATAGAGTGCTGAGTCTGGAGTCAAGAAGATCTGAGTTCAAATCCAGCCTTAGACATATACTAGCTGTGTGACCATGAATAAGTCACTTAACCCTGTTTATGTTGATTTCCTCCTCTGTAAAATTAACTGGAGGAGAAAATAGCAAATCACTCCAATATCTTTGTCAAGAAAACTCCAAAATAGGGTCTTGAAAAGTTGGACATAATTGAAAACAACTAAACAATGAAAATTTATCTCATTGATGTGGGTACCTTCCATTATATCAGATTGTACTCTGTTCTTTTTTTAAATAGTATCTTATTTCTCAAAATACATGCAAAAACATTTTTCAACATTCATCTTTGCAAAACCTTGTGTTGCAAAAATTTCTCGATCCAAAACAGCAAACAATTTAATATAGATTAAATATGCACAAGTCTTATAAACATATTTCCATATTCTTCATGTTACAAAAGAAAAATCAGATCAGGTGGACCAGAATCAAGATGGTGGAAAGTAGACAGGTCTTTGTCTCAGCTCTTCCAGGCTTCCCTCAGATCAACATCAGGTCAAGTCTATGAAATGGTTTTAGAGTGACAGAATCCATAAATATTTGGAGAGTGCAATAAATTTCTAGCAGAAGATAATTTGAAAGAACTTCAGAAAAAACTATGTTTTAATCAGAAATTGGTGGTGGCTGAGCGCAGGTGCATCACATAGATCCAGGATGGGGTGGTATCCACATGCCAGGGAACTCTATTGGGAGGCTCTTAGCCAAAAAACAGCAGGTTGGCTATTCTGTCCTAGTTCAGAAGCCAGTGGATCAGCACACTAGCTGTGAGACATTTAACACAATAACAAAAGGAAAATAGTGAGTCCCTGAATCCCAGAATAATGAGACTTGGCCACATCTACCCAGGATGGAAATGAAGTCAGTAGCACCGGTTCCAGAGCAGTGTGGAGCCTTTATCACCCATACAGGAAGTTTGGGATAGTCTCCCCTCTGTCCCAAGAGTAACCCTCTACCTTTAAAAATGACCAACCATCCCCCCAAAAAGCTCTCACAATAAATAGCTTTTTATGGAGACAGAGAAGAACAAATCTCAAACCCTGAGGACACTAATGGCAAAACATCTCCAGATGAAGCCCAAAA
Organism: Sminthopsis crassicaudata; assembly: GCF_048593235.1. Classification (NCBI taxonomy): domain Eukaryota; kingdom Metazoa; phylum Chordata; class Mammalia; order Dasyuromorphia; family Dasyuridae; genus Sminthopsis; species Sminthopsis crassicaudata. The sequence goes on along the minus strand of NC_133617.1, from coordinate 528,825,497 downwards.
GGGTGATATGAGTTGATCTCTATCTTATAAGACTCTCTTGGAAAAAATCAAAAAATGTCTTTAAAAACAGTGAGAAGAAAAATGGGGAAAGGAAATGGAACTTTGTAGGAGAGTTTGGAAAAGGAAACACAGAAATTATCTGAAGAAAACTCCTTAAAATAGATTTGATGAAATGGGAAAAGAAACCAACTCTTGAAAAACAGAATTTGTGAAATGGGAAAACAATCCAAAGAACAAAGTTCAATTGGCCAAATGCAAAGTGATATAAAAAAGCTAACTTAAGAAAATAATTCACTAAAGATCAGAATTGAACAAATGAAAGTGAATGACTCAATGAGACATCAAGAATCAGTTAAATAAACCTCCCCCCAAATGAAAAAAAAAATAGAAGAAAAGGTAAAATACCTCATTGGAAAAACAACTGACCTGGAAAATAGATCTAGGAGCGAAAATCTAAGAATTATTGGACGACCTAAAAACCATGATGAAAAAAAAAAGTCTACACAACATATTTCAGGAAGTCATCAAAGAAAACTTCCATGATGTCCTAGAACCAGAGGGGAAAATAGCCGTTGAAAGAATTCACCAATCATTTCCTGAAAGATACTCCAAAATGAAAACTCCAAGGAATATCATAACTAAATTTCAGAATTATCAGATTAAGGAGAAAATATGGCAAGCAGCCAGAAAGAAATAATTCTTTCTGGAAGCTACAATCAGGATTATCCAGAATCTAGCAGCTTCCACTTTAAAAGATTGAAGGACTTAGAATATGATATTCTGAAGGTCAAAGGAATTTGGATTTAGTTAAGAATCATCTATCCAGCAAAATTCATCACTGTCTTTCAAGGAAAAAGATGGACATTTAATGAAACAGATGAATTTCATTTATTTCTGATGAAAAGACCAGAGCTGAAAAGAAAATTTGATCTTCAAATACAAAACTCAAGAAAAATATAAAAAAGGTAAAAATGAAAGGAAAAATCATTTATTTTAAAAGTTATAAAAGTTTCCATCCCTATATGGAAAGATGATATAGTTAACTCTTGAGAACTGTATCTCTCTTAGGTATATACTTACAGGTTCATATAATTTGGCTTTATTATGATGATACAAAAAATAAACTAGCAGTGAAAAGGGGATTGTACTGAAAAAGGAGGAAAATGGAGGTAAAATGGGGTAAATTAAATCTCATGAAGAGGCAAAAAAGACCTGTTACAACTGAGGGAAAAAAGGGAAGGAAAAGAGAATTGTCTGAACTTTAATTGGATTTGGCTCAAAGAGAGAATATCAGACATATTTAGCTTCACAGAGAAACTTGTCTCATCCTATTGCAAAGTAGGGGAGGAAAGGGAAAAGGAAAGGGGGAGGTTAATAGAAGGGAGAACAGAAGTAGAAATGGAAAGTGATAAGAAAAGGGGAGGGGCTGTGAAAAGGGAGGGCTGTTTGAGGGAGGTGGTGGTCCAAAACAAAACACTGAGGAGGAGAGAAAGAGGGAAAGGAAAGAGAAAAGTATAACACGGGGAAAATAAGATGGTGGGAAATACATAATTAGTCATTTTAACTATGAATGTGAATGTGTTGAATTTTCTCATAAAACAGAAGCAGAAAGCTGTTAGGATTACTAAGTGAGAACTGAGGTTGTCTGGATAGTTACAAGGTGAGAACTCAGGTTGACTTGATAGAGGGGGCAAGCTCATTGGCTGAGGTGGTTCTTCCCAGAAGCCCTTGCATTATCCCACGCCCATTCTCTGGGAGAATAAAAGAGAGGACAGCACTGGGCGCAGAGCAGATCGGCCTGGAGAAGGATAAGAGCTGGAGGAGATTCAGAGCCAGGATTCAAGAAGAAAGACTCTCTGCATTACATCAGGCCTGACGGAGCTCTCTGCAGGAAGGGAAGTCACTTCTAAGGACAAGAGTTAACAGCAACTGCCTGGAGACAACGGTTCGTTACAGGAAGAAGAATCTGTCTGAGAGATTTGAGTAGACACAGCAGATCTCTTCCCAGAGAGCGATCCAGCAGCTTCTGGAGACGACAGCTCGTTACAATTGGCGCCCAACGTGGGGCAAGGACTTTTGCTTATCCTGACAAGAGGAGCTAGACCAGACCTTCGCAATTTGGCGCCCGAACAGGGACAGACACAGTCCTGATTCCAGTGGAAAAGCTTCCAATCTAGATCTCAGTCTCTCTGACCCAGAACCGTGAGTAACGAGGAAACTTTGTTAAAGATTAAGTGAGCGTGCTAATAGATAAATAAGGAACTTAACTTGTTAAGGGCTAAACCAGGAATCTCTTATAGCTGAAATGGGGCAGATGTTAGCTATATTCAATCCCTGGACCTCAGCCGACTCAACCTCAGCCCCAGACGCAACCTCAGCTCCATTCAGGAGTGGTACTATAGAGAGTATAATCAAGATAATTGAGGAGCAGAGTTTACTTGTAACCTGGGTACAGATTGCTAAACTCTTGGCTGCATTAAGACGCACATCCCCTTGGTTCTTAGAGGAAGAAAAGATAGATGTAGATAAATGGAAGCTAGTGGGATATGAAATGAAAGAATTTCAAGCAAAAAATGGGCCTCGTTCAATTTCTGCAGAAGTATTTTATATCTACAACATAGTTCAATTATCCTTAAACTATCAAGCAAGTTGTAGGAGAAGGAAAAGTTCTAAAAATGAACAGAGGAGGAAGTGTGAGGAAAAAAGGAAAGATCAAGATCTTTCCCTAGAGCAAGAGGATTTAAATGAGGAATTATGGTATGATTCTCTTGAAGAAGCTTCAACCCTGCCTAGAGAACAGATTATTGACAGGCCCACATCAACCCCACCTTCAGAGATGGAGGAAGAAAGAGGGGAAGAGGCAGAAACACAAACAGAATTGCCTGTGAAGAAGCCTAAGCCTATGACAAGATTAGAAAAAGCATTGGTTAAAGCTAAGAGAGAAGGACAGGATATAAGTGATTTTATACATGCATATCCTGTGATTGAAAATATTGATTCTGTAGGTCATAAAATGAGAAGATATGCACCTTTAGATTTGAATAAAATTAAGGATTTGAAAAAAGGTTGTACCCTTTATGGGACTACATCAGCTTATGTCAAAATGTTACTAGATGGTTTGTCTTATGAAGTCCTAACCCCGAATGATTGGAAATCCATAGCAAGGATATGTCTGGAACCTGGAGAAAATTTATTATGGCTTGCGGAATTTCATGAATTATGTAAAATTCAAGTCAGATGCAATTTGGAAATAGGAGTTAACACACAATTCACTTTTGAGCACTTAGCTGGTGAAGGTCAGTATGGAGAGAATTCGGAACAGATTAATTATACCATGACAATATATGAGCAAATTGCTAAGGCTGCAATAAAAGCTTGGGGTGTCCTTCCTGGACAGAAAGATCGTGGAGAGGCTTTCACTAAAATACAGCAAGGTCCCAATGAACCTTTTGCAGATTTTGTGGGACGTTTGCAAACTGCTGTCAAAAGAACTATTGGAGAAAATTCAGCTACAGAAATAATGACCAGACATCTGGCTAAGGAAAATGCCAATGAGATTTGCAAAAGAATTATATGGGGATTAGACAAAGATGCTCCTTTAGAGGAGATCATAAGACGCTGTGCTACAGTGGGAACAAATGCTTTTTACACCCGGACAATGATGAATGTGGAAAGACAGGGTCCCTCATGGCAAGGGCCTTCTAGAGAAACTCGGCGATGTTTTCAATGTGGAAAAATTGGGCATCTAAGAGCTCAGTGTAGATATGGAGATACAGTGAGAAGACAGGGTGAGAGAAGACCTAAAACTCCATGTCCAAAATGTCACAAGGGCCTCCACTGGGCCTCTGAATGTAGATTGACACAGGGAAATGACAGGTGGGGCCCAGCTTCAGGCCCCCAAGTGGGGCATGATGGCAGCCGAGGTTACATCCAGAGAATTTTAAGACACGATCAATCAGCCAAAAGGCAATCAGATGGAAGAAAGGGATTGAAATTAGGAAAAATAGAGTTGTGTGCAGTAGAGACTACCGAAATACTCCCTGGAGAAGTGAAATCTGTTCCTGTTGAGCCTATGGATCCTTTGCCTCCAGGCACAGTAGGCTTGACCATTTCACCTTCTGAGAGTGCCTACAAAACAGTGTCCATCCATACACTGATGTGGGAGACTGGAGAACGTGTATCTAATATCCCAGTCACTAACACAGGCAGACAACGTGTGATTTATCAACCAGGAGAAGTAGTAGCATCAGGCTTATTGTTACGGACCCCTAATAAGCAACCTAGTGATAGTCGCCTAGATTTTGACTCCAATGAACAAAATCCAGGAATATATTGGACAGCAGCTGTGACAGCTGACCGACCTATGCTTACTATTTATATAAACGGAATACCATTTGAAGGATTGGTAGACACGGGTGCAGATCGTACAGTTATTAGAGGTGCCAATTGGCCCGGTCACTGGCCAAAGATTAAAGCAGACACCTATATGTCTGGGGTGGGAGGATCAATAGCAGCAGAAGTTAGTGCTAGGCCTTTGAGATGGGTATTTGAAGGAGAAACAGGAGCTTTTACTCCTTTTGTGGTTGAAAAAATCCCCATCAATCTGTGGGGAAGAGACATTTTACAGCAGATAGGATTACAAATAAGCACTTCGGCTTTTTAGGCAGGGCTGCTGTTGAAGGCCTACCTGCACTTTCACCAGTTCCTATTCAGTGGAAGACTGATTCACCAGTGTGGGTAGAACAGTGGCCCTTAAGAAGTGATAAAATTCAGGCCTTATTAGACATAGTGCAAGAACAACTTGACCAAGGACACTTGCGGCCTTCTCTAAGTCCTTGGAATTCCCCAGTATTTGTGGTGAAAAAGAAATCTGGAAAATGGAGGATGATAACTGATCTAAGAAGAGTAAATGAACAGATGGAAACTATGGGAACTCTTCAGCCTGGACTTCCATCTCCTACTCAGTTGCCAAGAGAATGGCCTCTATGGGTTATAGACATTAAGGATTGTTTCTATTCTATTCCTCTAGATAAGGAGGATATGAAAAGATTTGCTTTTTCAGTGCCTAGTGTTAATTTGGCTGAGCCTTATAAAAGATATGAATGGACAGTTTTGCCACAGGGAATGAAAAACAGCCCTACTATGTGCCAAATGTATGTTGCAGCTGCTCTTGCTCCAGTAAGAAAAGCCTTTCCAAAAGTAATATTGTTACATTATATGGATGATATTTTGGGATGTGCACCTGAGGAACAAATGTTAGAGGCATGTCTACAAAGGACCATGGAAACATTAAAGTACTACAAACTGCATATAGCTACAGAAAAAATTCAAAGACATGCTCCTTTTCAATATTTAGGATATGAAGTATATCCTAAGACACTCACAGTACAAAAGCTTTCTTTAAGAACAGAGAAGTTGAACACCTTAAATGACTTTCAAAAATTAATAGGAGATATCCAATGGATGCGTCCAGTGTTAGGCTTAACTACCAATCAACTACAACCACTATATGACATTTTAAGGGGAGACAGTGCTTTAAATTCACCACGCCAGCTTACAAAAGAAGCACAAAAGGCTTTGAGAGAAGTTGAACTGGCTTTATCCAATGTGGTTGAAAGAGTCACTCAAAAACCCTTGGAAATATCAGTTTTTGCTACAAAAGAGGCACCCACAGCAGTCCTTCATCAAGGAGACAGAGTGATTGAGTGGGTGAACCTCCCAGCACAACCAGAACAAAGCCTTACACCTTACCCAGTGCTTGTGGCTAGGATTTTATTAAAGGCTATTAAGAGAGTAACACAATTATCTGGAATAAGTCCTGAAAAAATATACACATTCTATACTAACGCACAAATTAATGTATGCTGTGAGACCATCCCAGAATGGCAAATTTTATTGGCCACCGCTCCAAATTTTGCACATGGATCTCCATTAAAGATTACCCGGCTACTACATAATTGGCGATGGATTTTTGAAGAAAAGGTTTCTAAGGTTCCTCTTAAAGGACCAACAATCTTTACAGATGCCTCCAAAGAAAATATTTGTGCCATATACTCTCATGATTTAACCATAAAGAGAGTAATCAGGACTCCTTTTCAATCCACTCAACAGAATGAATTATTTGCTATCATGCTAGCTCTCACTTATTACCCAGGAGACGTAAATATAATTACTGATTCAGCCTATTCAGTAGGTGTAGTACAAAGAATTGCCACAGCCCAAATAAAATTTGCAGCCTCTAATATTTATCAGCTCTTTAAGGAACTTCAAGAGCAAGTGAGAAAACATCCAGGCAAGATTTATATCTTGCATGTCCACTCACATAGTGGACTTCCAGGTCCCATTTTTGATGGAAATTCAAAGGCAGATAGCCTTCTAACCATGTTAGCCAGTAGTCCTTTATTTCAGGAAGCACAAGAATCTCATTCTAAATATCATCAGGCTGCTCGAGCTTTACGTTTACAATTTGGAATCACAAGAGAGGAAGCTAGGAGCATAGTAAAAAGCTGTACAGCTTGTCTTCCTTTCCATGCTCCTACACTCCCTCCAGGGAAGAATCCTCGTGGTTTGAGACCCAATGAAATCTGGCAAATGGATGTGACCCATTATAAATCTTTTGGTCGTCTATCTTTTATTCATGTCGTGGTAGACACCTTTTCAGGATTCACATTTGCAATGCCAGCAGCAAAAGAGACAGCCCGAGTGGTCACTGAATTCCTTATACAAGCTTTTGCAATTATGGGTGTGCCACAAGCAATAAAAACAGACAATGGACCTGCATATACGTCCAAACATTTTACACACTTTTGTGCACAGTATAAGATTTTACATACCACGGGCATACCCTTTAATCCTCAAGGGCAGGCAATAGTAGAGAGAAGAAACAGAGATATTAAGACACTCCTCCAAAAACAAAAGAAAGGGGGAGCCACAGGTAGCCCTAGGGAACTTCTAAATTTAGTTCTCTATACCATTAATTTTCTAATTTTTGACAAAGATGCACTGGCTCCAGCAGACAGGTTTTATAACCCACCAGAAGGGCAGTGTCCAGTGAGAGCATCTCCACTGTCCTTAGATAATCGCCAGGTGATGTGGAGAGATCCAGAAAGTGGTGAATGGAAGGGACCAGATAGGTTAACTGCCTGGGGGAGAGGGTTTGCTTGTATTTCTTCAGCAGGAGAAGGAATCAGATGGGTGTCAACGAGTCATATTCGCCTTGTCCATCAGAGAGAGACAGAAAAAGAGAAAGGCCTCAAAATAAAGGAGAAGATCTAAGACACATCTGACACTGAAAGAGCATGGATAATAAGAAGACTGTTAAAGAACTTTAAAAACCAGCAGGAATCATTGGACTTCCTCACACAAGATGAGACTAATGGACAATGGACTTATGGACATTTATAAATTTTCAATTTATGATTATGTTATATACTTCTAGCATGTGTTACGTTACTATGTTACTATGTGCTTATGTAATTTATGTAATTATCTGTAATACTTCCCATATTGATGGATTTATGTTTCAAGGTCATTTATGTAATTATCTGTAATACTTCCCATATTGATGGATTTATGTTTCAAGGTCATGACTGTCCTATGTTCTAAATCAAAAGAAAGGGGGAGATGTTAGGATTACTAAGTGAGAACTGAGGTTGTCTGGATAGTTACAAGGTGAGAACTCAGGTTGACTTGATAGAGGGGGCAAGCTCATTGGCTGAGGTGGTTCTTCCCAGAAGCCCTTGCATTATCCCACGCCCATTCTCTGGGAGAATAAAAGAGAGGACAGCACTGGGCGCAGAGCAGATCGGCCTGGAGAAGGATAAGAGCTGGAGGAGATTCAGAGCCAGGATTCAAGAAGAAAGACTCTCTGCATTACATCAGGCCTGACGGAGCTCTCTGCAGGAAGGGAAGTCACTTCTAAGGACAAGAGTTAACAGCAACTGCCTGGAGACAACGGTTCGTTACAGGAAGAAGAATCTGTCTGAGAGATTTGAGTAGACACAGCAGATCTCTTCCCAGAGAGCGATCCAGCAGCTTCTGGAGACGACAGCTCGTTACAGAAAGCAAACTGGATTAAAAGCCAGAATCCTACAATATATTGTTTACAAGAAACATATTTAAAGCAGAGTGATGCATTCAGAGTAAAGGTAAAAGCCTGGAACAGAATTTATTATGCTTCAGCTGAAGTAAAAAAAAAAAAAAAAAAAAAAAAAAAAAAAAAAAAAAGCAAGAGTAGCAATCCTGACCTCAGATCAAGCAAAAGCAAAAATAGATCTAATTAAAACAGATCATGAAGAAAACTACATTTTGTTAAAGTGTACCATAGATAAACATATTCATCAAGTTGTATAGCATCCAAATTCTGAGAAGTTAAGAGAGTTTCAAGAAGAACTAGACAGCAAAACTATACCAGTGGAAGATTGCAATTTTTCTCTCTCAGAACTAGATATATTGAACCCCAGAATAAATAAGAAAGAAGTTAAAGAGGTAAATAGAATTTTAGAAAAGGTAAATATGATAGACCTTTGGAGAAAATTGAATGGAAATAGAAAGGAATATTCTTTTTTCTCAATGGTACATGGAACCTACACAAAAATTTACCATGTATTAGGACATAAAACCCTCAAAATCAAGTGCAGGAAGTAAGAAATAGCAAATGCATCTTTTTCAGATTGTGATTCAATAAAAATTACATGTTTAGGGACAGGGAACAATAGGTCAAAATTAATTGGAAACTAAATAATCTAACCCTAAATAATGAGTAGGTAAAACAACAAATCATAGATCCAAGTGATAATTTTGTCCAAGAAAATAACAATAATGACACAACATACCAAAATTTGTGAGATGTAGCCAATGCAGTTATTAGGAAATATTTTATATTTTTAGATGATTGCTTGCATAAAGTAGAGAAAGAGAAAATCAATGAATTGGGCTTACAACTAAAAAAGCTTAGAAAAAAAGAACAAATTAAAAAGCCTCAATTAAATACCAAATTTGAAATTCTGAAAATAAAAGAGAAGATTAATAAAATTGAAAATAAGAAAACTTGAACTAATAAAATTAAAAGCTGGTTTTATGAAAAAACCAACAAAATAGATAAATCTTTAATTAAGTTGACTATAAAAAGGAAAGAAGAAAATAAAATTGTTAGCATCAAAAATGAAAAGTATGAACTTTCAACACCAAGGAAGAGGAAATTAGAGCAATAATTAGAAGCTATAATTGCTCAATTATATGCCAATAAATCTGATAATCTAAATGAAGTTGATGAATACTTATAAAAATATAGATTGCTCAGATTAACAGAAGAGGAAATAAATTACTTAAATAGTCCCATTTTAGAAAAAAGAAGTTGAAAAATGTATTAATCAACTCCCTAAGAAAAAAATTCCAGGACCAGATGGATTTATATGTAAATTCTACTAAACATTTAAAGAACAATTAATTCCAATACTATGCAAACTATTTGGAAAAATGGGGAAAGAAGGATTCCTTTTATGACACAGATATAGAGCTGATACTTAAACCAGTTAGGGTCAAAACAGAGAAAGAAAATTATAGACCAATTTCCCTAATGAATACTGATACAAAAATCTTAAAGAAAATATTAGCAAAGAGATTATAGCTAATTATCCCCAGGCTAATACATCATGATCAAATAGGATTTATACTAGGAATGCAGGGCTGCTTCAATATTAGAAAACTATTAGCATAATTCACAATAACAATAACTAAATTAACAAAAATCATATGACTCTTTCAATAGACATAGAAAAAGCATTTGACAAAATTCAACACCCATTCCTATTAAAAAACACTGGAGAGTACAGGAATAGAGTTTTCCTTAAAATGATTAGTAGCATCTATTTAAAATCATCAACTAGTATCATATGTAATGCAGATAAATTAGAACTATTCTCAGTAAGATTAGAAGTGAAACAAGGTTGTTCACTATCATTATTACTATTCAAAATTATAATAAAATTGTTTCCTTTTTTAGCAGTAAGAGAAGAAAAATAAATTAGAGTTAGAGTAGGCAATGAAGAAACCAAATTATCATTCTTTGCAGATGATTTGATGGTATACTTCGAGAATCCTAGATAATCAACTAAAAATCTACTAGAAACAACGAATAACTTTTTTTATTAAAGCTTTTTATTTATAAAACATATGCATGGGTAATTTTACAATATTGCAATTTCTTTTCTAATTTTTTTCCTCTCTTCCCCCCACCCCCGATCTGCTGGATGGCAGGTAGTCCAATACATGTTAAATATGTTATAATATATGTTAAATCCAATATATGTATATATGCTGCACAAGAAACATTGGATTAACAAGCAAGAAAAAAAAAACCTAAATAGGAAACCAAATGCAGGCAAATTTTTTTTGCACACGTGGGTCTCTTTCCTTCCTTTAAGATTTCTTTGGGATATAAGCCCAATAAAAATACTGCTGGATCAAAGGGTATGCACAATTTGATAACTTTTTGAGTGTAGTGATTTGGAGCACCTGTTCATATGACTACAAATAGTTTTAATTTTCATATTGTAGAATTCTGGCTTTTAATCTAATCTGCTATCTGCTTATGTTTATGCTTTATGGGAGACTTCACCCCATTCATATTTACGGTTTTAACTACTAATTCAGTATTTACTGCTATATTATTAAGCCCAAAATTTTACTTTTTTCTTTCCTTTTCCCCTTTCCCTCCTCACCAGTATTTTACTTACGAGCACTACTTGCCTCAAGCAGTCCTCCACCTTTAGAATCCCTTTTTGTGGGGATGCAGGCCTGAGGACTGGATAGAGAACTAATTAATCACAAAGACCCAGATTTAAATTCTGTCTTATTCACTGTGCCACATGGCATGTCATTTCACATGTCAGAACTTTTACTTTCCTCATCATTAACATGGCATTTGATATTAACTCAATGACATTTAAAGTATCTGTCAGCTCTCAACCCATGAGCTTGTGATACTAAAAGAACCCTTGATAAACCATGAACAACTTAAGAAAAGTTTCAGATACAAAATAAATCTACATAAATCATCAGCATTTTTAAATGTTACCAATAATGTCCAGCAGCAAGAGATACAAAAAGAAATTCCATTTTAAATAATTATAGATAATATAAATTATTTGGGAGTCTGCATGCCAAGGTGAAGTTAGGAACTATGTGAAAACAATTATAAAACACTTTCTAATCAACTGAGAAAATATCAAATGTTCTTGGTAGACTGAGCTAATGTAATAAAAACGATGATAAACTATTCTACTTATTCAGTGCTATAGAAATCAAACTCCGAAAAAAATTACTTTACAGAGCTAGAAAAAATAGTAACAAAATTCATCTGGAAGAACAAAAGGTCAATAATTCCAAGGGAATTAATAAAAAACATGCAAATGAAGGTGTCCTAGCTATACCAGATATAAAACTATATTGTAAAGCAGCAGTCATTAAAACTATTTGGTACTACTTAGGAAATAGTCAATCAGTGGAATAGGTTAGGTTCACAAGACATAGTCATTGACTATGACAATCTAGTTTTTGATGAATCCAAAGACTCCAGTTTCTGGGATAAGAACTTACTATTTGATAAAATTTGTTGAGAAAAATTGGAAATTAGCGTGGTGAAAACTAGGCAGTGAGCCACAACTTACACAATATACCAAGATAAGGTTAAAATGGGTTCATGATTTAGACATAAAGAGTGACACTATAAACAAATTAGGAGAACAAAAGATAATCTACCTCTCAGATCTGTGGAGAAGGAAGAAATTTGTGATCAAAGAAGAACTAAAGAAGACTGTGGAATGTGAAATATATTGAATATATTAAATTAAAAAGTTTTTTTATTAAAGCTTTTACTTACAAAGAATATGCATGGGTAATTTTCCCAACATTGACCCTTGCATAACCTTTTATTGCAAATTTTCCCCTCCTTCCCTCCACCCTTTCCCCTAGTTGGCAGGTAGTAATACATGTTAAATATGTTGAAATACATGTTGGATCTAATATCTGTATACATATTTATACAGTTATCTTATTGTACAAAAAAAATCAGATTAAGAAGGAAGAAAAGGAAAAAACATTTTTAAAGTTTCTATGGAAAAAAACAATACAGATAAGATTAGAAGGGAATCTGGCGGAAAAATATATCCAAGGGTTCTGATAAAGGCCTCATTTATAAAAAAATATAGATAATGGGCTCAAATTTATAAGAATTAAAGCCGTTCTTCAATTGACAAATGGTTAAAGGATATTAAGAAACAATTTTTAGATGAAAAAATTTAAACTATCTAGTCATGAACAAAAATCTAAATCACTATTGATCAGAGAAATGTAAATTAAGACAACTCTTAGGTACCATTACATATACCTCTCAGATTGAGTAAGATTACAGGAAAAGTTAATGATGAATGTTGGAGGGGTTGTAGGAAAATTGGGACACAAATACATTGTGGGTGGAGTTGTGAAATGATCCAACCATTTTGGAGAGCAATAGGGAACTATTCCCAAAGGGCTATCAAATTATGCATATCCTTTGATGCAGCAGTATCTCTTCTGGGCCTGTATCCTGAAGAGATCATAAAAAGGCAAAAGATCCACATGTGCAAAAATGTTTATAGCATCCTTTTTTTAGTGGCAAGGAGCTGGAAACTGAGTGGGTGTCCCTCAGTTGGAGAATGGCTGAATAAGTTATAGTATATGAATGAGATGGAATATTATTGTTCTATAAGAAACTATCAGCAGGATGATTTCAGAGAGGTTTGGAGAGACTTACATGAACTGATGGTGAGTGAAATGAGCAGACCACATTGTACACAGAAACTACAAGATTTTATTATTATTGATTCTGATGGATGTGGCTCTTTCTAATGATCTTGTGATAAAGAGAGTCATTTATACCCAAAAAGAGAACTGTGGATCACAACATAATATTTTCACTCTTTGTATTATTGTTTGGTTGTATTTTGTTTTCTTTCTCATTTTTTTCCTTTTCAATCTGATTTTTCTTGTGCAGCAAGATAAATGTGGAAATATATATAGAAGAATCGCACATACTTAACATATATTGTATTACTTGGCTTCTAGGGGAGGGAATGGGGAAAGGGGAGGGGAAAATAATTTGGAACACAAAATTTTGCAAGAGTGAATGTTTTGAAAATAAAAAGGTTTAATAAAAATAAATAAATAAACAGAAAAATCAGGTCAAAAGGGGAAAACCAGGAGAAAAAAAAATAAGCAAAAAACAATAACAACAAAAAGTGAAAATACTATTCTTTAATCCATAGTTCTCTCTCTGGATGTAGATGGCACTTTGCATCCCAAGTCTATTGGAATTTGTACTCTGTTCTTGAATGCAGTTCTTATTCAGGTCTTCAATAAATACTCAATATCCTTGTACTTCTAGATAATTTTACATGTTAGATATACTAGTGCAATACTCAGGCTATTACCTCTGGGCACATGACTATTGAACTTCTTTTTCAAATCAATCATCTATGTCCTTTCTTGTCTATAGATCACAGAAGCAGCTGGGCAACTAGATAAAGCCTTGATTTACAATTCTGTCAGACACTTCCTGGCTGTATGAATCTAAGAAAGTCACTCAATATTTCCAGTTTCAGTTTCTCATCTATAAAATGGGATAAATGAAAGCATCCATTTTCCAGGACCATTTTGAGGATCAAAAGAAATAATATATGTCAGGTCAGTTAGTCAATCAACACCTACTATATATTAGGCACTGAGTTAATCATTGGGGATGCAAAGCAATGTAAAATACTGTCCTTGATCTCAAAGAATTCAAGTCTAATGAAGGAGATAACATGCAAAAAATATGACCAAAAAGTTACATCCAGGAAAAATTAGAGAAAATCAGCAGAGGAAAGAGTCTAGAATTAAGTGGGATCACAAAGTGACTCATGTAGAAGGTAGGATTTTAGCCAGTAGCTGAAAGGAGCCAAAGAGTCAAGAGACAGAGATGAGAGGAGAGAATTCCAGCCTCTGAGACAGTCAGCTAAAATGCTCAGTCAGGAAATGAGGTCCCTTATCTGAGGAACAGCAAAGGGCCCAGTGTCATTGGATCACAGTGTAAATGAGGATAAAGACGGTCAAAGAAGACTGGAAAGGTCAAAGGAAATCAAGTTATGAAGGACTTTAAAAGACAGAGGATTTTATATTTAATTCTAAAGCAGAAAGGAATCACTAAAGTTTAGGGGTGTGTGTGTGTGTGTGTGTGTGTGTGTGTGTGTGTGTGTGTGTGTGTGTAAGTCAGACAGATAGGCAGCCACACAGAAAGAAAGAGGAAGAGAACAAGAAATGAAAGAAAGAGAAAGGGAGACAGAGACAGACAGACAGACAGAAACACACAGAGAGACAGACAGATAGACATAGAGAGAAACAGAGAAGGAGCGAGGGAGAGACAGAGACAGATAGAGAAAGAGAGACAAAGAGACAGAGAGAGAGAGAGAGAGAGAGAGAGAGAGAGAGAGAGAGAGAGAGAGAGAGAGAGAGACATAAAAATACAGAGAGACAGAAAGAGAGGGAGGGGAGAGAGAGGAAGAGACAGAGACAGAGAGAGTGACATAGAGAGACACAGAGAGAGACAAAGAGAGAAAGAGATTGAGGAAGAGAAGAAGGGAGAGAGGGAAGGAAGAAGAGAGAGAGACAGAGAAAGAGAGATAGATGCAAAGATACAGAGACAGAAAGATACACAGAGAGACAGAGACAGAAAGAAAGACACAGAGAAACAGAAAGACTGAAAGAGAAAAAGTCAGACCTGAAATTTAGGAAATTTGATATGACTGAAACATGAACTACAGTGAAGAGAGTCTACAATTGTCCCTTCCATATTTCAAGACATAGGGGACAAGTGCAAGGCTCTCTCTTCTGTCAGCTTTCCTTTCATATTAAATAATAATTCTGAATTGTTATGATGTTAAAAGATAAAATATATTGACATTAGACAATGATATATATATATATGTATATATATTTATATTTATACACTTTTGTGTTTCTACACGTTGTCTGTTTTGACTGCTGGCCATTGGGTGCCAACTGTGGCTTTCACAAAATTATTCCCCCCAAATTTCCATTTAATTTCTTATTCCAAACTTCAATATATCCACACCATAATGGAAAAAGTCCTAAGGGATAACTATAGAAGCAAGGAGACCAACCAGAATGTAATTGTATTAGTCCAGACGTGAAGTGATAAAGGTATGCACCAGAGGAGTGGCAATATCAGAGGAAGAAAGGGGTACAAAAGAAATTTATGAAGATAAAATCTGCAGGATTTTGTAACAGAATGGATATGGGGGGATGGTAAGAGAGAACAAAGAACTAGGATGAATCCTAGGTTGTGAGCAATACTCACAAATATTGTTTTAGCTCCAATAAATAACAGGAAGGATTTCAAGGGCTAGAAAAATATGTTTGGCAAACTTTTTGTGCTGTACAAAAAGTTAGTATTATTTTATTTAAATTATTACTATTAATATTTTAAAAAAGTAAATATTAGGCATAGCATCAAAGGGGGAAGGTATGTCATAAAGGCCAGAAAGACCAGCAAATGGGACAAAATGGTGATATGTAACCTAGGAGCTGCCAGAGGAAGGTGGTATAGCAATCAGCATTCAGTGTCTACAAACCTGCTTCTTAAATTGTTGTTTGTGACCCCATACAGAGTCTCATAAATGAATGTGTGCATAGTGAAATTATGATTTATTATCAATAAATGTTTGATTTGTATTTGTATACCTATTTTATACTTTGGTGTTAGGTAAAAAAGCATTACAAGTGAAAAAAAGTTTAACAAATCCTAGCAGAGGACTGAAATGTCATATTGAGGTACTTTAAAAATATATCAGGAATATCAGATAGAGAAGTGATTATTAAATCTTATGCCAGAGTTCTACCTAAGTATGACAGAAGAACTGTTCTGAATTTAGACTTAACAATTGTAGGTATAAACATGAATGTCATCCAGTCCATTAACATACATGCCTTGCCTGGCTAATCATAGCTTTGGAATGCCATAATATAGAGTAGAAGGAACGCTACACTTAATGCAGACTGCTGCAGTCTGTTAGGATTCCTCATGGCAAAGAAGATATTGTGAGCAAAACAAATTTGAGAAGATATCAGACGCAAACTTAGTTTTTCTTGCTCCAAGATCAATGTCATTTCTATTTCACCATATTTTTTATTCTATTCTATTTTGACTATTACCTTTTAAATAATAATTGCAATGATAAAGCTTTAGTGTTCTAAAATCATTTTCACACATAACACTTCATCCGAACCTTGTCATATCCCTGTGTCATAGGCAAGGCAGGTACCCCCATTTAATAGAAGTAGAAAACTCGAGACACAGTCTTGCTTAAGGTTATGTTGCTTCCGAGACACTGATGAAACTAGAACACAGGCCTCTTGAATTTCCAAGAGTTTGTTTACTATAAGAAGCTAAGCAAAGTCCATATGTTTAATTATATAGTATCACAATCTCAGGATCAATATGCATGTTGTAAAAAGCTGATTGGCTGAGAGGGAGTTTTTCCTAGGCCACCAGCTTAGAAATGGCAGCATGGGAGGGACTTGGACTGGTTAGCCTGGCGGGTTTGCTTTGTTTGCCATCAAATTTCAAATTTTGTTTCCCATTCTGAATCGGATATGGCAACAGGATTGATTGCTTGTGAAAGTTGATGAATGATCAAGAAATAAAGCTATTAAATGTGGCATCTGGGAGAAGAAAACAGGCCTGGAGGAAGCCCCAGATTGAAATATTGTCAAAACTTGTAACAAATAAATTCAATTCTTGCTACCTGTTCTCTGACATGACATTCCAAGAAAGGGGCTGTACTTGTATGCTTTCATTCATTCATGTGTGAATTGTTCTATTGGTCCTGCTTATATCATTCAACATCAATTCAAATGTCTTTTCTGTGTCTTTTTGAAATCATCTCTTTCTTCATTTTTACAACACAATCATACTCTGGGGATTGAGTGCTACCTAAGGACACCTTTCACAACACAGAGAGCACCATATAATAAAGTCAGCCCCCACCCTCCCAAGAGGCAATTTGGCCCAATAGATATAATGCTGAACATAGAGTCAAGAAAACTTGGCTTTGAATTCTGCCTCAGACATTTACCGGCCTTGTGACATTGGGCAAGTTCCCCCAGACTCTTTGTGCCTCAGTTTCCCAACTTGTAAAAGACAGATAATAAGACAGGAACACATTAAATAATATAAATTACTTTGCAAACTTGAAGTGCTATATAAACATAAGATTTTGCAGGATCATACATAGCAGGAAGGGACAGGCCCTTAGGGGCCATAGAGGCTCACATTCTGATTTTATTGATGTAGTTCTTAGTAGTTACATAACTTGCCCAAAATCATACATAGGCAGGAAGGAAGAGAGGCAAGATTTGAACTCAACTCTTTAACTCTTTCCAAGTACTTCCAAAAATGAGCACCACACAGAGTTTGATTTTCCTTTCTGTCTTTTCCCCAAAAAGCTCCACATAAAGATTATCTTACCTCCATCGAGGCTTCTTCAATCTTTTGCATTTATTTTAAAATTTTATGAATGTTCTTTAGAATTGGAAGCTATCATGAACCCTGAAGGAAAGTAAACCATTGAGAAATGGCTTGCACTGAACCATGGGGAAACCACAGAAGCTTTTTAGGAATTGGCTGACCAGGCTGCCAGCATTTACCAGTAGCATCTTCTTGATATATCAGCTGCTGACTTTTGGGTTTAGAAACTGGGACGGTACTGAATGTGGACACACCTCCATTTATGACTGTCATGTTATGGTCCAAATCATCCTTCTAGAGCTGAATATAATGACTTGTCCTATTGGTTACGGATGATTTCCCCCAGTGCACGCGCATACACACACACACACACACACACACACACACACACAGCATCTGCCTGGCTGGCTGCTTCCCAGAGCTCTTGTGAATCTATCTCCCAATCTCATTTTCTTCCCCAGACAGGACTCAAATAGAGAAAAACAATACAATTCCTGCACAGCACATTGTTATCGTGTGATCATGCACAGGAATTACGGAGCTCCCTGCCAAAGGGAAGCATTTTTTTTGGTTAATCATGGGGCACAATGTGCGATTAGTGTAGCTTATTCTCAGGGCTGCTTTCCTTTGTTCATTTTCATAAATAAGCCACCTAAGCGCTGGTGCAAGAGAGAGTTTCCAACTCTTGTCTCATTAGGCCTAGATTTGCATTTTGCTCTCAGAGTAACAAGAAATACCTCCAGGGCCAAATGTAATCACCTCTGCTTGGTATCTCAAGTTCTTCACTGCCCTGCCCCTTCTCACTTTTTCAGTTTTCCAATACTTTATTCCCATCTAAACACTCACTATTTGGCTGGACTGGCCCATTTGTAGCAACTGGGATATAATCGCTGATTTCCCCACTCTGCCTTTGCCCTGGCCTGTCTTCCAGGTCTGGAATGCTCCCTTTTCTCACCTCCACCTGTGAGTTTCCCTGGCTTTCCTTCAAGACACAGGTGAGAGGCCACCTTCTGCTGGAGGGCTTACCTCCCCCTCCCAATATTAGTGCCATCCTCCTTCAGATTACCTTCCACTTACTTCATATATATTTTGCATATGTAGTACCTAGTTATTTACATGTGGTCTTCCTCATGTGAGCTCCTTGAGAGCATGTGGTTGCTTTTAAAATTTTTTCTTTATATTCTCAGGTCTTAGTATAGTCCCAACTACAGAGTAAGTGCATAGTGAATGCTGATTTATCGGCTGATTTAGCATTAGAAGATCTGGCTCTACTCCATACATAGCTGGGTGACTTTGGGGAGATAGGTTAACCTCTCTGTGACTCTGCCTCCTCATCCTCCCCGGGTCAAATTAATTAGTATATATAAGATGCTTCTTTTTCTAGCTGTTAACCCTACATGAAATCTTGGATCTTGTCTTTATGCCTTTGTACAAGATGGAACACATTCTCTCTTCACCTCCATCCTTACCTTGCTCTATGATGCACAGCTAAGGAGGTACTTCCTACATGAAACCTTTCCTGATTCCCTCAGTCATTAGTGTTTTCTCTTTTATTCATGAAATTACTTTGCATAATTTTGTACATTGTATTTATATGCTCCTTCCCCTAGAAAATTTAAGTTGCTTGAGACTCGGGACCCTTTATCCTTTCTCCCTCTTTGTACCTTTTTTTTTTTTTTTTTTTTTTTTTTTTTTTTTTTTAACTAAGTTAAAGATGCCATTCTTTACTCATTTCTTTCCAAGCCTTAATCACTGATTGGATGTTGTCTCAGTTTAACTGAGATCTATTAAAGAACTTAGCTTACAAAGGTCAAGGTTTCCCATTGCATCCAGGGCCATCTCCAGTCATCTTGATCTAAATCTGGCCACTGGACCCGGATGGATCTGGAGGAGAAATTGAGGCAGGTGACCTCACACACTAACCCCCACTCAAATCCAATTCAGTTGTATTTTCATGGCATCACCTCCCTGATGTTATGGTCCTCTTTGAGAACAAATGACAAACAACAATTTCTAAATCCTAGTATAATAACTAGCATTTTTATAATAACATTTTGTGCTTTTGTAAAGTACTATATGTATACACATATGCACATACATATCTATACATAAATACCTATATCCACACATATATATCTATACATGTACATATACACATATACACACAAATATATATACACATATACATACACACATACAAATATACATACAAATATACATAAAACACATAGACATGCACACATGCAAATATACATATACACACATACAAATATACATATACACACACATACAAATATACATATATACACATAGACATGCACACATGCAAATATACATATATACACACATACAAATATACATATATATATACATATAAATATACATATATACACATAGACATGCACACATGCAAATATACATACAAATATACATAAAAACACATAGACATGCACACATGCAAATATACATATATACACACATACAAATATACATATATACACATATACATGCACACATGCAAATATACACACATATATACATACAAATATACATACATACACACATACAAACATGCATATATGCATATATACACACATACAGATATACATATATACACATACAAATATATACACACATACAAATATATACACACATACATATATATATATGTATATATATACAAATATACATATATACGCATATACATGCACACATGCATATATATACATACAAATATACATATATACACATATACATACATACACATATACAATATACATATATATATACATATACATACACATACAAATATACATACACACACACACACACACACACACATATATATATATATATATATATAAATATATATATATATATATACACATGCATGCATATATACACATATACATACAAATATATATTATATATATACATACATACATACAAATATACATATATACACAAATACATACACAACACAAATATACATATATATACCTACAAATATACATATATACACATATACATACATACAAATATATATGTATACATATATACACATATGCATACACAAAACATATATACATACACATACAAATATACATATATATATGCAAACACACACACACACACACACACACACATATATATATATATATATATACACATATATACATACACACATACACATATAAAATTACATTTATACACATATGCATAGACACATACACATATATGCATACATATGTACATATATACACATACATACAAATATACATATATGCACATGTACATACATACACACAAATATATGTGTATACATATATACACATGTGCATACACAATACAAATATATATATATATATACACACATATACATACACATACAAATATATATATATATATATACACACACACACACACACACACACATATAGCTATTGTTCAGTTGTTTCAATCATGTCTCTTTAGAACCCTATTTGTTTTTTTTTTTTTTTTTTTTGGCAAATATACTGAGGTGGTTTGTCATTTCTTTTCCCAATTCATTTTACACATGAGGAAACTGAAACAAATGGGGTAAGTGACTTGCCCAAATTCACACAACTAATAAATATCTGAGACTTGATTTGAACTCAGGTTTTTTCTGACTCTAGATCCAGCAATTTCTGCTGCTCATTTGTAAAATATATGTACATATAATATACACATATAATATAATATGTATGTATCTGCATACATACATGTATGAACACATTATATATATATATAATATATATATATAATATATATATATATAATTTGAGTATGTGTGAGAGAGATCTCATTTGGTAGTCACAACAATCCTAATAGGGAGGTATTATAATTATTATCTCTATTTTTATAAAACAGGAAACTGATAAAGTTTAAGTATAAACTTAAAGATTTATAAATCTTTATAAAGATTAAGTACTTATCTAGGGTTCACATAGCTAGTTCTGGGAGTAGGATTTTAATTCAAATCATCATTACTTCATGTTCTCTACTCTTACTCACTGTGCTATTTAATAATTGTTTACTGAATTAAATTTAAATATGGGCTTTAACCATGTTCATTTATTTTTAAGTCTTGCCATACCAAGGCTTATTCCATGGAATTCATGGGCTCAGAGTAATACCATTCATATGCCATACCATTGACAGCATTTATCTTTATCTCTGCATCTGTACACCTTCACTTTTCTTTCTCCTGTTAAATCTGTATCCTGATTATTTCCTAAATGGAGGGGAGCAGAAATATCAAGCACTATCTATAACCACCAAATCAATTACTTAATACACCCTGGTTAATAGCAGACCCCAAGCATTTCTCCTGTATGTGGGTGTCCCAGATTTCACATGCCTTAACTAGACCCCCAAGATGCATAATAAACCTGGGGAGCCAGGCTAAGGCAGATGGTATTGTGTACTATTATACCTCAGAGAGAAATTTAGAGGTTTTATCACAGGAATCTGACTCTCTGGCTACCCCCACCCTTTATCCCCAAAGCTGTCATATATTGGATCAGAAAAGCAAATGAGACATGCCATTCACTTCTCTCTGAGTGGTTCTCTAGATTTCTATTAGGTTGTAGTATACCCAATCTCCCATACTACATGCATGACAGAGGGAATCGGTACCATAAAACCCCAGGATTCACGGCAGTGTCTTTGCCACATTGTCTTTGGATGCTCTTTATAAATGTAGTCTCAATATTACATCTGTCATAACATGGCAATGTAATATCCAATCTAGGTCTTTATTAGATACTTGGTCCTTCAGGGATAGTCATAAATCTACAGACTGACACTCCTAGAAATCCTCCCCAGTGGCAAGTGAGTAAATGGGCCTTTATTGGACCCCAGTAATTTCTACAATATTTTCCCAGCAATGACTTTTGTTCCTATGGTAACCACTAGAGGGTACTATGTATGTGCATATGAAAAATGGACCACATAAAGATGTATATGTCTGGAGATACACACATAGAAACAGAGATGTATTTGTGGGCAGATACATCTACCTCTTTAGTGAAGGAATTAGTGAGACTATATACAAAGAAACCAGCCACAGGCACCTTTCTGCAGACCCAGAAAACCAAACTGGCAGTGGCTTTTTGTGATTGATATTATTTTCTCAGTTTAACAAAGCAATGTTCCAGCCCATCAAATATATACCCATCATGCAATAGCTTGGAAACAGATAAAAAAATTCATCAGGCAGCCAGTTTCAATTATCATGTCACACTGAATGAATGTATTTTAAAATTTTCTCTGACAAGAAAAATGTTCTAAATAGGTTCCTTCAAATTAGCTGTGAAATTCAGAAAATTCAGTATTGTATTAGACATTTAGAATATTATTTTCCCCTTGGTCCCTGTGAATTTACTGGATTTAGTTAGTACAGTACCCATAAATTGTATCTTAGTTCTTGGTGCATTTCTGTTCGTGTGCATTTGTATAATCTCTCTTAGAGAATGGCAGAGAGTCTGTCATACAACATACATGCTAGGAACAGGTTTCCTAAGGGACATTTGTGTGTGTGTGTGTGTGTGTAGATTGAGGTAAAGGGACTTCCTTTAACTCTATACATACAATCATGGAATCTTAGGGAGAGAAGGCACTTTGGTGATTATTTGGTCTAATGTAAGAGGAAATTGATTTCTAGAAATGTGAAATGATTTTCTCCAGTCATATAGCTAATTAATATGAATTTAACTCTCTTTGTTTTAGAGATTCCCCCATAATGTGAAGGTATAAATTTGCTTTTGGTGACTTCTCCTTTACCTGACTTTCTGGGGCTTCTGGACAATATATTTCTTTATTTCTCTTTGGTTTCCCAATTGATCACTGAGATTAGGACTACAACTCTACCATGTTTGCTTCAATTAACAGCAATAGGACAGGTGAAGCATTTGAGGGCTATGTCAATATAAGTCATTGACTCTAAATGTTCTAATTTTCCCCATCTTCATCAAGCAACCTCAATTCTATTAGATTTCTTGAATTCACCATAGCTAGCACACTATCTATTCTTCTCATTCCTGAAATACTACCCCCATTCAACTCCTATTGAACAAAATCCCCTCTTTAATCTCAGCTATCTCTTCCAGCATTCCCTCCATCTGCCTTCCTTAATTAACAAACTTCTTTCAGCTTAAACTTTTTCCTTCCTCCTTCCTTCCAGTTTAAACCTTTTCCTTTCTCTTTCCTTCCAACTTTTGGTACTCACTAACACTCATCTCCTTCTTCATGACATGATATCCCAGCACTTGTATTTCCCCTCACACACTGGTCATGATGATAGAGTTGTGGTACTACTCAATCATCATTGCTACTTTCACACTGTCCCTATAATGTCATCACTTGGTGATCTCTCCTTTGGATTTTATTCAATCTAACTAGTTTCTGGCAATTATTTACTCACTCCCAGGCTTCCTAGGTCTAAATTCTACTCATCTGTCACAACCTATTTCTCCATTCTGCTTTAGCTACTCTAAAGGATGGCCAAATCCTTTTTTTTTTACATCACCCACCAAGTGATTTACTTCAAGAACTCTCAAGAGTATCCTTTATTTGATCATGATATTTTATCTTTACATTTTGCACTCCTTCTAAATTATCTTTTGTCCTCATTATGACTTTTAATTCCTTCATTTCTCAGTATTATTCTATGCTCTCACATCTGTTCTGGCTAAACAATTCCATTTCCAGTCTAACCCCTTGGTGAACTGATTAAACTTTATGCTCTACTCTTGAATCCCCTGCTCCTTTGTTTTATTGCCAAACTGCCTTGCCAAACTCCAACCCCTCCTCCATCCCTTCTTATGTGCTACTGAATGGAACTGGAGGAAATTACAGACTGAGCTCATTATGCTGGCTAATTTCACCTCACTAGCAGGTAATTGTACTCCTGCTCTCTAATTGATACCCAATCGTACTCACAATTCCAAATCTTTTCTTCTCTTCTCAATTCTACCATGTAACATCTTCCTCTATCCTTTCAGCTGAGAACCTTGCCTCATATTTTCCTAAAAACCTTGAAGCCATTTACAAAAAGGTCCCTCTTCTCCGTATCTCCTTTCATGTCCCTTTGTCATTATCTCCTACTATCACCTTCTTTATTCCATTTTATGATTTTGAGATGTTTCTTCTGCTTAAAACAGCCAAACTTTTTATCCGTATACTTGGATATGTCTTTTTCAGCAAGACACCCCCACCCCATCCTTTCAATGTTGTCTCTACTCTGACTCTAATTTTTAATCTCTCCTTATCTACCATCTGCACCCCTGCTGGCTTCAAACTTATCCAAGTCTTCCCAATCTGAAAAACAAAACAACAAAAACAACCAATCCTATATCTTACCTATCCTCAGGTAAACTAGAAAAACTAAAATTGGTGCCCATATTTCTTCCTTTTTCATTCTATTCTAAAGTCTCTGCAATAGGGTTGCTGACATTATTTGAGGTATATAGGGTGTTTAAGGAGGGCCAGTACCTCTGCTGTGAGGGCTTGCTGAGCCCTTTTTGGTCTGTGCATTCACCCTTGATGTTTACCTGACACTCAAGTCTCATCTGTAGCTCCAAAAAGCTGTAGCATTAATAGTGGACACATCCTAGTTAGCCACGTTGGCAGACAGGCTAAACTAGGCAGAGGGTAGCTGAGTATCCTCAAATCCTTCAGGGAGCTAGGAATGTGTCTATTCCAAGCATATGAAAACTTCCCCCAAAAGAATGGGCAGATGAGAACAATTTGTTCCAATAGCTCTTACAGCAACTGTTTCAAGGTGCTATGTAGTAATTGGACAGTGGTCTGATATCAAAGTCATCTATTGCATCCTAATTGTCCTGACTTTCTTGCTACTGGATTTTGATGGCCCTAGAAAGAGAGAGGGAGATTGACAACTTTGTACAACTTTGCTTTACTTAAATTCAATTTACACAAGAGTCAAGACATGACTCTCTAATATTACTGGTCCTCTTTGAAAATGAAGGACAAACAACACTGGCATTATCACTCGGTTGAAACAATTCTCTTCAAATTCAATAGTCATCTAGTAATGTTTAGATCTAATTATTTCACATTTGGGAGGTGTATGAAGAGAAAGGGCCTTCTTGAAGTTCTTACAGATTGAAAAAATTATAGGTCTAGCTCCCATATCCTAGTTCCTGGATCAAAGGGCTTCAGTCCACTATTCCAATATTTTTCTCTTCCTACTACATCCCAGGAAGTCCTTTCTCCACATGCCTCTTCCAAGAATATCTAGAATTAAGGGTAGTGAATGGATCCCTAATACAAGAATACAGGGTTACTCTTAGCACTATCTCAGCCAATGGGGAGTCATGCATTTCCCCTCTTAAACAGTATGCAACTCAGTAATGTCCTTCAGGTAATTTTCCCAAATCCACCAGGGCAGGGGTGTAACTATATATAAAAATGGGAATTATTATTCTTATTATTACTGTGAATTAATAGAAGCTTCTAGCTATAAAAAACTACATTTTTCTGCATACTTCTATAAGATAAGAGTAGAAAGTTAATCCAGACTGTTAGATACAACTGTTAGATACAACCTGTCCCACATTACTAACCATATGTATTTATCAGTACTCAGGCAATTATTCAAAAATACAAAGATAGACACACTGTGACTGTTTTAAAATTTATGAATTACATGAAATGATTCTGAAACAAATCTTCTCTGTTACCCAATGCTAGCCAGAAAGGAATTAAGTTCAATAGATTGCCCCTGCTCCACAGAGCTAAAATATTGTTTCTAACATTGTTGCTCTTTATAGGGCATACTTTAATCTTTTTTGTTCAGTTTATTTGCAGTTGTCATAGATCCCATTTTGCTTCATATATAAAAAGAAAGCATGTGGTGAAGAAAAGCCCCTCATTTTTTTGGTCTGATGAGAAACTGAATCAAATGCAAAGACACCAATAATTCAGCAAGTCCTCCTGTTGAGCTACAGTGTGGAAATTTGAAAATGCAATAGAAATACTTGTTTAGTGGAGAAGATATTTGATTCAGGAAATTATTTTGCAAATGAAAAATAAATAGATCAGCCTCTGCTTCCCACACTCAAAAAATGTTGCCTACAATGCATATATGCATGTACATATGTATAAAGATAAGGTGTCCATGAGTTTGTTTTATGTCTATATATGTGCTCATACACACAACACATGCATGTGCAACACACAAACACATGCATTGTTGTGTCCATACATGATTACATATATACTCTGTGTGTGTGTATGTGTGTGTGTGTGTGTGTGTGTGTGTATGTAGGCACATGCACATGTAATCGATGTGCATTGGAGAGACCCTAATTTCCACCTTCAAGGATGCAGGAGAAGGTCATCTTTCCTCTTAAATGAACATAGACAATGTTCAATTTGAGAGACCATAATTCTGTTCATAGGAATCTAGAATAGATTCTGTTGTTTGGCAGTTGTCACATATTATTATTGTTATACAACAACAACAATAATAATAATGATTATTATTATTATTATGTTTCCTCCATCTTGGGAAATTCCTAGATATTATTCTGGCTTAGTTGACACGTGAATAAAAAAACAATTGTTTGATAGACCGATGGATGGTTCAGGATGTGGTGGCTCTTTTCTGGAGATAATCAGTGAGAAAACTACACTGAATAGGAATCCATGATTCTACAAGTTTATAGTTCAATTTTTAAAATTAAAGTGTTGTTTCCAACTTGCCTCAGCTATCATTTCTCAATTCTAAAATGAAGACCTTTGGCTAAAATTCTAAGATTACTTCCTGCCTATCTGTGATCCTGTGTTTTGGAAATAATGGACCCTATTATATAAATTTAGTTCTGAAGGGTGTTCCCATATCAACTTCTTAATCCCTGATCTCAATCTATATGAGTTTATTAAGCATTTACTATGTCCAGGAAGAAGGGATACTAATAAATAAAATAAGACCTAGTCACAGTGAACTTCCATTCTAGCATGGTATATCAGAATTTTTAGAATAAATATAAAGATTAAAAAACACAAATTAAAACAAAAAGTACCCGTGTGAGGCAGTGGATAGAGGTTTGTACTTCCGATCAAGAAGATCTGAATTCAAATTCAGCCTCATACATTTATACACAAGTTATATGATCTCAGGCAAGCCACTTAACTTCTGTCTGCCTTGATTTTGTCATTTATAAAAATTGAGATAATAAGAGCACCAGGATTATTGTGAAGATCAAATGAGATCATATTTGTATAATGAGATTATTGTTCTCAAATGAGGGAATATTTGCAGTCTTAAAGTGTTACATAAGTGATAGCTATTTTTATTACTGAAAAGTGTTTAGATACTGCAAAAGCAGATGGAGTGAGAGGACACTGAGTTGAGATGATCATTTGATTTTCTCATTTTTTCTCCTTTCTAATGTATTAGTTTTATTTTTCTAATGAAAGGCAGAATGCTATCACAGTTATAATAGAAGTGGTCTCTCTGCATTATTGGTACATTGTCTACTTTGGGGCATATATCTTGAGGTGAGTATACCTTATTTTTTTAGAGGAGCTAGCAGAAATACTTCCCTGAAACGACTCAGGATGCAGAATAATGGTTGTTTGGAGGTAGATGGCTTCCATTCAATCCAGTTTTCTTTGGTTAAGTATTTATTATGTATACAGTATTGTGATAGATAATGGGTAAGCCATTTCTGTGAATATTTATCTAGGAAATATATAGAGGAAGAGATATAATTTTAAACTGAAGTAATAGGAACTTCATGCTTTTCTTTATAGGAGGAGCATGATAGGAATAGGGAGCAGCTTGTGGAAAAGTGTGGTAGAATTATGAGCAGGATAAAATTAAGAAGTGGGCAGCAAGGAGACTGGTGTAGGTCTTAGAAAGGCATTGGGGTGCTTCAAATAGAGGAGATCAGGTAAGTTGGAAGATTTATATCAAAAGATCAGAATATTTATTTTGATGAAGATGAGGCATGTAATTTTGTCCAAGTAGGATCTCAATTTGGAGTTTTATTATTGTGATTTTTAAAATTTTGACTTCTTGAAGTAAAAGTGGTAGTGATTAGAGTTCTGGGCCTGAAGTTAGGAAGATTCGATTTCCTAAATTCAAATCTAGCCGTTTGCCTTAGTTTCCTCATCTGTAAAATGAACTGGAGAAGGAAATGGCAAACCGCTCCAGTGTATTTGCTAAACATTTTCAAATAATCAGATGGTTTACTTAATTGTTTTTCTTCACAAGTGAGGATCCAGAATGAAGGGGAGGTGGATAAGGATGGTGATGCAGACAGATGGCATCAATAAGATATAAAAAAAAACACTAAATAGGTGTATTTTCCCTATGAGTCACCCCCAAAAGGGAAAGAGATAAAATCTTAATGGAAATAAAGCATGAGCTGCATTTGGAGATTTTCCAGGAGTTCTTGGTGGGGGCAAACTAATGAGCCAATTTTGTCAGCAATTTAAATAATATTGAATGTGAGATACATCTAAAACCCTAAACAAAGGATTCTTAAGCTCTTTTCAGTCCTTTTATTCCTTCAATAAGAAATTGAATATATTCTAAAGTATGTCATACATATAAGAAATAAAATAGGTTAATTTTCACATAGGAAACTTTTAGTATATAACATTTTTAGTATCATAAGTTTGTTAAATATTTATCAGAACACAAATAAATTAGTAAGACTCTTGAATCTATTTCTTGTCAACCAGTTTTTTTTTCTTATTATAGTTTTTGAAAGTAAAATCTGTATATCATATTTAGCCTGCAGTTCGTTTCTGGCATTGATTGAGAACAGGATAGACCCTGAGTAACAGAAATAAGTTATAAATGGAATTGAAGTATTGGAAATGTGTTTAAAAAGGAAAGGGTATGTTTCTCTAAGGATATATAAAAATTGTGTTAACTTCATTGACTGAAAATCAATTAAAATACAATAAAAATATTTCCTTAACCTCTTAATAAGACTGGGGTATGTATTCTAGTCATGTTGGAAATCCTGACCTATATTAAGCTGAGAGGACACTAGGCCAAGGTAGGTTGGTGAGGGTAGTGAATTTTGAGGGGGAACAGGTGCTCCTATAGTTAAAAGAGAACTCACTATGTTAGAAATGGTTTTTGGTCTCTGGACTCTTTATACTTTTAAAAATTATTGGGAATTCCAAAGAATTTTTGTTTA
Source organism: Sminthopsis crassicaudata (assembly GCF_048593235.1). Taxonomy (NCBI): domain Eukaryota; kingdom Metazoa; phylum Chordata; class Mammalia; order Dasyuromorphia; family Dasyuridae; genus Sminthopsis; species Sminthopsis crassicaudata. The sequence goes on along the minus strand of NC_133617.1, from coordinate 528,795,728 downwards.
TGTGGGTTATATTCTGGGGTATGTTATTAAATGTTTAATGAGTGAATATATATTCACACATATGACACATTTAAAATTTTAATCTGTGTTATTAACATTTTCTCCATTACTTCATATCCAATTAACAAAAAAATAAAATAAAATTCTAGCTTATAGTCTTTCCTGATTTTTGAGGTGTAAATGCTCACACTACAAATCTTTTCTTTTTGTTATCAATAGTATTTTATTTTTTCTAAATACTTGTAAATATTGTTTTCAACATTTATTTATAAGAATTTGTATTCCTTTTTTTTCTCCCTCCTTCTCTTCCTTTCTCCTTCCCCAAGAGAGTAAATAATCTGCTATAGGTTAAATATGTGCAATTCTTTTAAACATATTTCCATATTTATCATGTTATACAAGAAAAATCAGACCAAAAGCCATGAGAAAGAAAAAGAAAGCAAGCAAAGATGGAAATACAATGCTTAGGTTCACATTCAATCTCTACAGTTCTCTCTTTGAATGTGGATGGCATTTTCCATCCCAAGTCTATTAGAATTGTCTTGAATCGCTACGTTTCTGGGAAGAGCCAAGTTTTTCACAGTTGATCATCACGTAATTTTGTTGTTATTATCACACTATAAATTTAATAAGCCTTCTTGGAGATGGTTGGAACAGGCTCACCTTTGCATATACCAGTATTTAGTATACCTTTGGATGGCTATCAATAATTAACATATCAGAAATTAAAATCAGTTAAATTAAAAAATTACTATTTTTAATTAATTTACTATAATGTCTTTTTTCATGTTAACATAAATAGTACATTTTTATGAAAATGAAGCATATTTTCCACAAGAAAAAATAGTGTGAAAATTGGATTTATTTCACATTTTTATTTTCAAATGTCTTTAATTTTTGGCTTACTAGATAGCTATATTCTTATAATGCTTCTACATTCAGTCTATTAAAATATATTATGTTATTCAAGTATATGATGTCCCCCCAAAATTAAAATTTAAAACTACATTAAGATATTGGAAACACTTTGTATTTGGATAAAATATGGCTTCAGATATGTAATTGGGCAAGGGAAAGTATTTTAACAGGAAAATAATATCTCAATATTACTATGAAAGCAATTTTCAACTCATGGAATCCTAGAAAGGAGCTAGGAGTTCCCCAAGAGTCTTTGGATCACATTTTGAGAAGAACTGCCCTAAAATATCTCTGGAGGTATGAATGAATCCCTTACTCTGTCCTGGTTCTCATCCTGCCTCGATGACTTCTCTATCTTAGTCTCCTTTGCCAGATATTCATCCAGATTTTTGTTGAGTGTCCTCTCCCTTTATACTAATTCACTTAATGATCTCATCAGCTGCCACTGATTCATTATCTCTCTGTTGGCAAATTCCTGAATCAACCAACCTTCCCCAATCTCTCTGCTGACATACTTTTTTTCATCTCTAAATACCTTTCAGGCATTTTGAAGTGGATGTCCAGTAGACATCTGAAATTCAACATGTCCAAAATGGAATTTATTAGCTTTTCTCTTCTTCCCCTCTCCTCACCCTCTTTACTGTATTATTTTGGAAGAAGGGGTAGGAAGCTATGTGTACATAGAGAAATGAAGTATACGTATAGATAGATAGTAATAGAAGTACTTGGGAAATGCATGCTATAAGAATTGGCACTTGAACTGAGCTAAGAAAGCTAAGATGTAAATGGGAAGAAACAGAGTATTCCAGGCATTCCAGGATGGAGAGTTTATGCAAAGGCAAAGGTAGGAGGTGGGATGTTGTGTTTTAGGACTGTCAGTTAGGCTGGTTTGGTTGGAAAGTACGATGCAGAGGTGGACGGGGAGATCAGGAGATCTCTGGCATAAGGACTTGCTGAATCTTTTTAAGGGCTGTTTATCTACCTTTGGTGTCTACCTTTCACCCAACTCTTAACTCTGGCTCCAAAAAGCTGTAACATGTGCAGTGGACAGACCCTGGTAAAAAAAATGGTAAATGGCAAAAAATGGTAAAAGCCATTTGGGCAGACAGATTGAACCAGGTTGAACCAAGCAACAAGCTTAACTAAGTTAGGGGAATGTCTGCTCCGAGCATGTGAAGATTACCCCTGGCAAAATATGTGGATAATTATTTTACTGGTCATGAAGGCAGCTGAAATAGGTGCTCTGGAGGGCTTAGAGTTGATCAGACATTACAAATGCCAGTGTCATCCACTGCATCATGAGCCATTAACTAGTCATCTTGACTTTTGTCCTGCCAGTGACTTTTAATAATTCAGGAAGAAAGAGTTAGGCTGATATCTAACGGGTAACTTTGCTTCATTTAGATCCAGTTCATGGGCAAGTCAAGGCATCACCCAATTGTTTTTTTTTTAAGTTTTTTATTTTCAAAACATATGCACAGATAGTTTTCAACATTCACCCTTGTAAAACCTTGCATTCTAATTTTTTTTCTCCTTCTTTTCACTTCACCCCCTCCCCTAGACAACAAGTAATCTGATGTATGTTAAACATGAGAAATTTTTCTACACATATTTCCACAATTGTGAAGCTGTACAAGAAAAATCAGATTAAAAAGGAAAAAAGGAGAAAGAAAACAAAATACAAGCAAATAACTACAAGAACATGAAAATATTGCTGCATCACTCCATTGTTAATAGACCTCTTTAAAAATTAAGGATTGATAATGATCTCAATAGCAAGAGAAAGAAACCAGCCAATTGACAAATAAAGGGAGAGTTTTACCCTGTCTTGTTTCTATTTGTGTTTTCTTAAATTTATTCTGTTAAAAACATATTTATGGGATTAAAATTATTTTAAATAAAACACATGTACTTGATAGTATATTTATATTATTGAGCGTCCCTTTGTTTGCAACATGAGGGTGTAATAATGGGAGCCATGCAGTAGAGAAGGGCTTTTCTAGGGCAGGGCCAGAGGCTCAAACTGTAGTCCACTGTTTGAGAGTTTTGCTCTTTTTTTTAGGGGGAAATTTTCATAACTACCATTCTAAGTGTATAGTTACTATGTAGCTAAGCCTGTTTCTTAAAATAAATCTACCTAATAGACATGAGTCAAAGTCACACTTTGAAATACAATCATTAAAATATGTTAAAAGTTAATGATCCCTAAGTTATGAATCCTTACTCTAGAATGACTCTTTTTTATCATAGCTTTTTGTTTACAAAATCTATGCATTTATTTTAATAAATAAAAACTTTATTTATTTACAAATCTATGTATAAATTAAATACAATATATGTATACATGTCCAAACAGTTATTTTGCTGTACGAAAAGAATCAGATTTTGAAATAGTGTACAATTAGCCTGTGAAGGAAATCCAAAATGCAGGCGGACAAAAATAGAGGGATTGGGAATTCTATGTAGTGGTCCATAGTCATCTCCCAGAGTTCTTTCCCTGGATGTAGCTGTTTTCTTCATTACTGCTCTATTGGAACTGATTTGGCTCATCTCATTATTGAAGAAAGTCACGTCCATTAGAATTGATCATCATATAGTATTGTTGTTGAACAATCTCTTGGTCCTGCTCATTTCATTCAGCATCAGTTCATGTAAGTCTCTCCAGGTACTTCTGAAATCATCCTGTTGGTCATTAGAACAACTCTTTAAGTTGGTTATCCAAATTAAAGAAAACAATGCTTCCTCTTTAGCCCCTATTGCTATGGAATCACCTGATGTTTCATGAAAACAAAACAAAACAAAATATATGAAACATGCAACAGCAATATGTTGTTTAAGTGATTATATCAACTTTTCCAGTTGGAAAATGCCACCTTAGTACTTACATTATTCTTTTGTAAAGAGTTCTATGTTGTTTTTTTTTTTTTTTGAAAGAAAATTTACAGACATCTTTTGTTTTTAAACCATTTACATTTCTGAAAATATCCTTCTCTATCCCCTCCCATTAAGCCATCTTTTATAATAAAATATTTTAAAGTTCTTCAAAATTGATTAACATATCAAAAAGGACTGATATTATATGCAATATTTTATATGTGGTCCTCCCTTTACTGCAAAGAAACATATCCCGCATTTCTTAAAATGCTTCAGGAAGTATTTGAATCAGTGACACTCCTTAACCATGTGATGACTTACTGAGGTTGCTGTTATTATTGCTTCTTGTCCTTAGTTTTTGGAGAGGATCAATGACATCAGGAGGTTGACTTGCAAGTGAGCTAGATTTAAGTGAGGCAAGACTGTGCAAAATTAGTTTCACTCTTTCCTCCAAAATCATCCAGTGGCAAGACAAATAAGTTAAGGTGACTGGTCATGGTCCAGGATACAGTGGATCTTGACCTTTTTAAGCTAAGTTCTTCTCCAGGTCTCAATTTGTTTGAGACAACATCCATTTAGCAATGAAAACTAGGTAAGAATTGAGACAAAAGATGGCCTGGTTTGTCTCCCTAAACGAATCAATCCAAAAAGGGAAGACTCTCAAACTTCTGTCCAGAGCAGATTGAACAATTGCTATTTGTACTCATTCTGAGCCATGAAACCCCCAACAAGAAGCAAACAAGATTTATTGATCAATCAGTGAAAGCCAGAGTTATTTGGGTTTAGAAGTATAATCAAGTAGCATCATTTGAATCCTAATGGACTTTTTCAAAGTCTGTTTTTCTAGAATAATATTTCAAGAAACCATAAATGAAACCACAAGAGACAAAAGAATTTATTGTCCCAGCTTTTTGGAAAAAAATAGCTAGAACATATAGGGAAGAAAGAAGAAACTAACCCTTAAATCCCAAGATACCTTGTGAAGTGTAAGTGATCAAAAATTATATTCCTTTGGATAGAGCACCTAGAGTAAGGAAATGGGAAGAAGGAGAAGGAAGAGGAGGAGGAGAAGGAAGAGAAGAAGGATGAGAGAGAAAGAAATAAAGATAGAGAAAAGAAAGAAGGAAAAACAAAGGAGAGGAGGAGAAGGAAGAGGAGGAAGAAAAGATGGAGGAGAAGGAAAGGAAAAAAAGGGAGTAAAGGAGGAGAAAGTGGAGGACATGAACAAGCTGCCACAAATAAATAGCAACTCCAAAGAGAAACGAAATAGAAGACATCAACAAAGAATTGTAAGAGGATGGACAGCAAGACAGCAAGAGCTTCAGGGAGTTATCATTGATTAGTGAATGTACTCCATTGGTACACTCCCATTTTCTGAGAAAGTCTCCCACTGTGATAAGTAAAACCCCAAATGTACCTGTAATTCATGTAAAACTTTTTGCAAACTTTAAAGCGACACAAAAATAATCCTGGTAATTTTCTGAGACTAGCTAGTAAAGGTGGGCAAGGTAAATATGCTGAGTGTGGAGACAGTACTAATCATGAAGTTTTATGGAAAGAGTCAGCTGATCTCTATTCTAGTTGTTTGGCTATTGTTTATAACATCAGGACCATTCTGTGGTGATTCTGTATTATTGCAGATATGGAAGCTAGGATGGTGCAATAGATAGAGTGCCAGATGGGGAGTCAGAGAGACCTTAGTTCAAATCCAATTTCAAACAGTTAGTATCTGTGTAATCCTGGGCAAGTCACTTAACCCTGTTTGACTGTTTTCTCATCTATAAAATGAACTGGAGAAGGAAATGGCAAACCACTCCAGTATCATGGCCAAGAAAATCCCAAATCGAGTTAAGAAGAGTCAGACATGACTGAACAACAATAACAAAACAAGGAGATATAGCATAGCCTACTGCAAAGATCCTTTGAATCAAGTAAATCTGAATTCCAATTCTGCCTTCATCACTACTAATGGTGTGAGGATAGTCAACAGGACTTTGTTCTGAACAAGTTGCCGATCTGAACCAGCAGGGAGACTATCCAACAGGAACTTCCCTGTACTAAAAAAAAGCAGAAGTTCAGCCCTGCCCATCTCACCCTACTTCCCAGCCAAAAACAAGGAAACAATTAACTAATAAATATGCAACTGGTAATTAGGTGATAATAAACAAAAATATATATTATTTCTTGAGGACTTTCTCGAAGATTAAGGGGATGAATTGCTTTTAATGGTTGTACAATGGTATACACCAAGACTATTATGAAGAAAGGGTTGTTTTCACACCATTTATCATTCTACACCAAACAAAATCCAAGGACTCAGAGAACTTTGAAAATGACTGCAATCACTGATTCCAGGTTTATAATGTCTAATTTCCACACCAGAGGAGGGAAATTATAATATTTTGAATTAATTTACATTCAATTATCATATACCAACATCTGCTACATATAGCAAGAAACTAAATGCTTCTTAATGATTATATTTGTATATATGATAATGAAGACCTGTTACAAAGCCCCACATTCTCCCATAAATATGAGAACTATGATTTCAGTGGTATAGTTTGTGGAATTTCACCTTTTAAGTGGATTCCTTCCAGAGCAATCTTTTTTTTTTTTTTTTTTTTTTTTTTTTTGCTTAAAACTCCTTTCCTGTCATGTCTTAGCCCTTTGAGTCCCTTCCCTGTTCCCCTCCTAGGTGCCCCACCCTAACACAAGTTATTAAATTCTGGAAGTGCTTCAGAATCCTAATGAGAGTTAGAAGACCTTCAATTTCGAAACTATAAACATTTGAAATAAGGAGGCTCATTTAAACTCCTTGTTATCATCTCTCTGTGTTAGAGTTTCTTTCTAATGTAGTTTCTTTCTAATAGTTTTAAATAATATTGCTCCAAATTGAGTCTTTTTTTCTCTCCTTCCTCTTTCTCTTCTTCTCTCCATACACATACAATTTAGTACTTGGCAATGTCAATATGCCCCAGTCTATGTATCTTTGTGTGTATTTGCCAATTAGATTGCATAGATGTAGTCAGGCATTTGGTGTGAAAATAACTCAGTGTTGGATTGTGTTCCATATAAGTGAAAACAGACACAGGGGAAGGTTATTATTATTATTTTAAAAAGACATTGGAATAGAGGAAGGAAGAACATGGTGATTGAGACTAAATCCTAAATGCTAGTTTCCTTCTAGTGTCTTAATTTCTTTTTGACATTTTAATAGTGAGACAGCACTAAACAGACTTAGTTTGGGTACTGAAGAGAAAGGTAGCTATAGCTCTAGAGATTGGTGTAGACATAATTGTATATATAAAGATGGATATAAAGATAGATGATGTAGGTTAGTATACATTAGATTTAGATATAGACTATATATCACATAGATTAATTATAGATTCAATTTGATTTAGATAGAGGTTATGTATATTGTTGCTGTTTGTCCTTCCTTCTCTAAGAGGACCATGATGTCAGGGAGGGGCTACCATGAGATTCAAGTAAATTGGATTTAAGTGAGGGAGGGCTGGGCAAGATCACCTGCCTCACTTTCCCCTCCAAAACCATCTGGTCAAGATGACTATAGATGGTATAGATAATGATTGCAGGAATTTGGAGGTGTGAGGAAGATGAAATTTGGAGCTAGGGAAGGTAAAATTGTTATTTATTGCCTCATTTTCTGCATCCTTCTCCAACAGGGGGTTCAGGAGTAAGGCCAAGACAGCCTGTTCTTGTCTTCCCAAAATCAGCTGAGTGGCCACACCCGTCCCTAAGTGAACTGCTCTTTGCCTAACTTCTGGCCAAACTAAGAAATAAGACCTAGAAGCAATTGAGACTGACTTTCTATACTCTTGCTTTCCTTGTTCTTTGTGGATATGGGACCAAAATGATCATCGCTATTAGTGAGTTATTGGATATTAACGTGTTTATACTTTATTCTGGTACTTGGATGAAATGTCTTAAATTATGACTTTGGAAAAAAAGATTGGCTGAAATATATTTCATGAGAGGAAGGAAGGGTTGTGGCAAAGTAGGTGGGGATGTCGCAAGCTGAGAGATTTGATGGCTGGACTGATGTCAGATTTCAGGGCACAAGATAAGGAGGTAGTAGGGCAGTTGATAATCAGATACTGTGAGAAAGGGAGATAACACTTATTAAACACCTATTAGATGCCAGGAAGCATGGGAAGCACTTTGCAAATATTTTCTCATTTGATTCTCACAACAACCCTTTGAAATTGGTCCTATTGTTATTATTTCCACTTTATAATAAGGGAAACTGAAGCACTGATTTGCTTAAAGTAACTGAGTCTGGTTTTGAACTCTGGTTTTCCTGACTCCAGATCTAGTACTTTATCCATAACACTTTGTGAGGTTACTGACTTAGAGAAAGAGGTAATGTTCCATCATTGTTTATTAACTTGCCATTGGTGAAAGTTGGAATTGAAGAATATATAGCTGTTCCCTGGGCAATAAAAACTAATAGCTAACTTTTATATAGTGCTCACTGTATGTTAGGCACTGTGCCACACATTTTACATATATTATCTCATTTTATTCTGACGAGAGACTAGGAGGTAGGTACTATTACAATCCCCATTTTACAATTGGGGAAACTGAGTCAAACAGAGGTTAAGTCACTTGCCCAGAGTCATGCAGCTAATTAGTGCCTGAAGCTAGTTTTGAATTCAGGTCTTCCTAACTCAAGACTTGGCATTCTATCCTGCCACCCACCCTAAAAGTGATCACAGTGAAGTTATATAGTAATTCATGTTAATGAAAATGTTCAGAGCAATATTTTGAACTCTGGATTAACTCCAGTCAAATTGGATTAAACATAGTTTATTGTTCAGTCATTTTTCAGACATGTCTGACACTTTATGACCCCATTTTGTGTTTTCTTGGCAAAGATAGTGGATTGGTTTGCCATGTTTTTCTGTCTTCAGGAAGGTTTATACTAAACACGGCTTCTTAAATTTTTCCACTTATTACCCTTTTTCTCCTGAGAAATTTTTATATGACCTTGGGTTTTTAGGTATATAAAACAAGTGTACAAATCAAACATTCACTGATTATTTATAATCATACTTTTGTGACCCTCATATTCAGTTAGGAGATACCATATGGGATCATGAACCACTGTTTAAGAATCTGGATTTTAAAGGATCACAGAATCATAAAATATCATCAAAAGAAAATATTTTAGATTTAGTCTAATTGCACTATTTGACAAATGAGAGAGCTTATAGTTTGGGAAACTAAGTGACTTTTTTCTCCAAATCTAGGTCACACATCTAGTAGATGGCAGAGCCAGCATTTGAACACAGGATTTCTATTCTTTTTTACTTTATCATGGAGCAGGAGTTAAAGTCAGCCAGACTAGAAGCATCATGCTTATCAAAGAGCACGAATGATCATGATTTATGGTAGTGGGATAGGGTTCAGTGACTGTTGTCATGGTTACTGGCAATCAGGTCAGTCACACTAACAGCAGATAGGAACTGCAGCAAAAATGATTTTCTTTTTTTTTTCATGGATGAAATTATGTAGAAACAATAGGTAATAAGTTTTCAGGCATTTTTAGCATCTGTGTCTCTTCCCATCTCTGGGTCTCAGTTTCCCACTTGAAAAATGTAATGATTGAAATTAATGATCTCCAAAGGTTCTTCTAGTTCTGACATTCAATAGCTGCCTAAATTCTAGTGATCAATATTTTATATGATCTTTTTTATCTAAATAGAATTCCTGGTGAGAAATAACATCCTGGAGAACTGAACAAAAGTATTAGAATTTAAGATTAAGAACTTAATCTAGGTCTGAAAACCATTAGCCATCTTGCAGCTGCTAACAACATACTCCCTAACTGCTGCTCTTGTAAACATATTCCATCTTGATACTAATACTGTCCCTTCTGGATAAAATCCACTCTCTCTGCTTTCTGAGCTTTTGGAAGAATTGTTTTTTTTTTCCACTGTGTGATTGAGTTTTAACATACTACACAAATTTCAAATCTACTTTATACTAAATTCTGTTGATTCTTTCTTTCTCCGTGAAATAAAAATACCACTTAATTTTTAAGAATTTACAATTTTTGTTTTTATATCACATTTGTTTCCAAATATATTCCTCCCTTTTCTTCTACAAATTATACTATACTTTGTAACAAATAATTATATAAAAATAGAGAAAAAAACAATCCAGCTCATCAAACTAATAAATAAACTGTATGGCAGCATATGCAACAGTCCATTGTAGACCAAGCTTGGTCATTATACTCAGTTTTCAGTTTCATTTTTTGCTTTTCATTTATATTATTGTAATCATTCATATCATTTTCTAGTTTAATTTAATTTGATAGCTTCAGTTCTTATACTTTCTCATTTTTCTCTTTCTTCATCTTGTATCTCATGGAACTATGATATCTTGTTACAATCTATAAATCATCATTTTGCCACTTCCCAATCAGTGGGAACAGGCTTTGTTTTCAGTTCTTTATGATTACAAAAATTTCTGCTACGAACATGTTGGTAAATGTAAGAACTTTCTATCCTTGACCTCCATGAGGTTTCTGCCTCAGAGTGGTATATTTAGATCACTTATGTAACTTTTTAAGTAAATTACCAAATTGCTTTACAGAATTGTTGGATTTATTTGAAACTATCAACAACTTATTAATGTTTCTGTCTTCCCCTCAGGCCCTTCAAAATTCACTATTTCCTTATTAGAAATAAAACTAGCTTTTGGTTCTAGACAAATATTTTTAATCATTAAAAAGTGACCTCTCCATGCCTATGCTTTTACAGTTTCTAGTATTATAAGTAAGCATTTGATTATGTCAAAAACTCTTTCTGCATTTGTTCATATAATCATGATTTTTTTCATTAGCTTTATTTTTAAATGTATTCTTAAATGTTTTAAATATGTATAATATCCCAAGCATTAATTATTGTTGCAGACTTGATTTAACACTAATTTGATAAAAATTAATGATTTAGAGACTGAATAGGGGCTGTATTGCTACAGTCATAGGATCTTAGAATTAGAATTATAGGGATCTGAATCTAGCCATCTAGTCCAACTTTTGTTATTGATGAATTAGAAAATCAAATTCCATGAATGTATAAGTGATTTGTTCAACATCATGCAAGTAATGTAAAAAGCTGTTGCAATTTATTTGTAGCTTGTTCAATTTTATTTCATGAGACTGGAGTATTTACGATTTCTATTTCATGCTTTCTTAATTTTAGTATTTTATATGTTTGTAGGTAATCATTTCTCGAATATCTAAATCAGTCTCTGAGTTCAGTTTTGAAATTCCTTCTTATGCAGATCACAACCTACCTAGAGGCAGTTAGTGGTGCAATGGATAGAGCTTTAGAACTGGAGCCTCTTCAAGGTTCTTGCCTTATAAAACATCCTGATTTCTTAGAAGTAAAGTTTTTCCGGATGTTCCATGTAGAAAGATTGCATAAGCTGACTAAGCCGATTAGGACCTTTACATGTACCAGCCTGCCATTACACTGGCAATTTTTTCCCTCTATGGACTGTATTAACTCACCATTATCATTCTCTTTCACATAGTTGGCAATTTTTTCTATTATTTATTCTTTGACCCACTTATTCAGGATGTCATTATTGTCTCCATTTAGTTTTGTATCATTTGCTTATATTCTCTATAATAATGACTTTTTATTGCCCTATGGTCTGTAAAGAATATGTTTGATATTTTTATCTTTATCTTTATTTGAAATTTCTTTGTGCCCAAGCATATGTTCTGCTTTTGTAAAGATGCTATATGGTTCTAAGAAATATGTATCTATATGTTCTCTATTTATTCAATCAATAATATACCATAAATCGTTCCATTTTAAATTATCCAATAGTTTGTACAATTGTTCATTTCTTTCTCATTTGTCTTTCTGCTATATTTTTCCAGATCAAAAAGGGTATAATAAAGTGTTCTATAATTATTGTATTATTAGCACTGCCTTTTTTGCAATTTTGTGCATGAATTTATGTGCTATGCTACTTAGTACATATAAATTTAGTATCTCTATTGATTCATTGACCACAGTGCCTTTAAGCATAATGTAGTTTCTCTTTCATCTCTCTTGACATTGTGAATTTTAATTTTAGGCTTGTTTGATTACATAGTTATACTTCTTACTTTTTTGGTAATCATCTGATGCATAGCAAATTTTATTTCAGCCTCTTATTTTCTTTCTGCATGTTTTTATGTTTTAGATATATTTCTTATAAGTAGCAAATTGTTAGGCTTTATTTCCTTATCCATTTTGCTATTCCCTTTCATTATTTTGGATTCACATTTCGATTGTTAGGCTTGTGTTTACTACATTTATTTCTTGTGAATTGACTTTTAGTCCTGAATTTTTAAAGTTAGGATTTTGTTGGGGCAATTCATTTTGCTTGCATAGCTTTGATACGAGTCTATTTCCATAGGTTCTTCCCATATATCTATTTAAATGATTTATTCCAATTACCTGAAATTTATTTAACATGCCAAGTTCTCTTTCTTTCCCTTTTTGTGTTTATTAATTTATTCTTTCACTTTTTTATTAGTCTTTTTTTTTTCTTCTCTTTTAACCTTTTTTTCCCTGTGGTTAAAATTTTCCTTGTCCACCTTCATTCCAATCCCTTATTTTTAGTAATGGTCTTTTCCAGGGCCCTTTCCCAGTAAATTTTGTCTATTATTTTCCTTTCTTTTTAATCTATACTTAATTCTATTTTTCAATTCATGAATTATCCTCTTGTTCCCTCCTATTTTTTTTTTCTGAATAGTTTAAGAAAACTAAAATTTGAGAATGCTCAATTTGAATATCCTTTTCTTTCTTGGCATTTTTTCTGGTTGACCTTCATTCTTGGAATACTCTCTAACTTCTGGCTTCCTTGGATTCCTCTAAGTCGCTATTAATATCACATCTTTCCCAACTCCTCTTAATTCTAGTGTCTTCTCTTTTTAAAAATTATTTTGAATTTGTTCTCTATGTAACTTGTTTGTACATATTTATAGTCTTGTCTCTCCAAATAGATTATAAATTCCTTGAAGGCAGGAATTGTCTTTAGCCTCTTTATGTATCCCCATTGTTTAGCACAATATCAAGCATATAGTAGACATTGATAAATGTTTATTGACTAATTTATATTACTCCTACTTTTTTATTCTGTGCCTCACTCTTAGAAATAGTAAATATGGAAGAAAGTATTATCAAAAAGAACCATTGTGTGGAGGGAGATCCTTTGTATATGAGGGCATGAAGCCCATTCCCACTCTTGTCCATACATGATCCAGATAATTTTAACTCTGTTTCTATGTCTCTCACCTGACACTTTGGCTCCAGACATGTTTGCTCTCCTAGCTAAGGTAAAATTCCAGGAGGTACACAATTTTCTCAGAGAAAGTGGTATCTTAATGTTCAAACTTTCCCCAGATAAAACCCATTCTATATCTTTTGGCTTTTCCCAATAATGTACATTTTCTTCACCATGGAAGTGTTCTTTAGTCTAATTCTTCTCTTTCTCCTAAAAAGGCTTGAGACTCTCACACATGAACTCCAGATTCTTCATATATCAGTCTCATTCCATGCATTGCTTTTATTCCTAAAGTCCTCACTCTTATTGAGAGACTTCAAGAGGTTTTATTCTTCTTGGTTCACTTAAGTTGAATCTCTTCTTCCTCTCTCTTACTTTCTTTTTCCTCAATAATATAATTTTCTATTCTCTTCCTACAAAAATATACTGTTTCATTTCTAGGAAACATAGGATTTAGTCTATGAAGTATAATTTAGCTCCTTTCTACCTCCTACTACTGGTTTAAAGTTCCCTTAAGTCTTAGCTCATATCTCCCCTGTATATATTTTTTATCTTTCATATCAATTTCTCCTTAAAATAAAAGCCAATAGAGTAAGATTCTTAACTTGGCATCCTCTCAAAGGGTCACTAGATAGATGTCAGAAAGTCTATGCAATTGTGTAGGAAAATATATATTTAATTTCATTAAGGTCTAAATAAAATTTAGGGTAGCTAGGTGGAACTTTCTTGGCAGTGACAATGTAGTCTTTGTCATTTTCTTCTCTGGCTCATTTTACAGATGAGGAAACTAAGACAAAAAGTGTTAAGCAACTTACTAATGGTCACACAGCTAGTAAGTGTCTGAAGCCAGATTTGAACTCAGGAAGATGAGTCTTCCTGACTCTAGACCTGGTACTCTACCAACTATATCACCCAACTATATCTTTAAGTTTGCAGGTCAAACACAGTTCTGCTTCTTATATTTTTAAGATCCAACTTTTTCCATTAATTCAATTTTGTAAAAAGAATACCATAAAGAAATATGATTCAAGAGGAAAACACAGAAAACGATAATAATTTCACAACTACTACAAGCAGAAATCAGATATTTAGACATACCCCTATAATTCCTACTTCTTGTGTATCTGACTGAAACTACTGAGTTGTTTGAGTTTGGGAATTCTGATCTACAGTGCAGCTCAAGCTAATTTGGTTTCCATACTGTCTCCATTTATATAGGTTGCCTAAGAAGGGACAAATCATTGGAAAGGGAATATGTTAAAAGTTTTTGTGCTAATTAATAGTGGAGTTGAGTCCGTGTGTGGTCACTGTATTTCCACTTTGGATGAGATAGGGAGACTTAGTATTAAAAAAAGAAAAAATAAAAAAAAAAGACTATATAAAGAGACCTAGAGAAAAAAAAATAGCTAGGTCATAAGCACACCAGAAATAAATTAATCAAGAGATAAAAAGTAAATTTATAAATTAAATAAGAGCTATGGAAGAATGAATTATAAGGAGAATTAATAGTTTAGATCCAAAGGTGATATATTCAAGAAACAGATGCCCCAGAAATTAGAATGCAGCAAATGTAAATCAATGACCTTTTGAGATTATAAGAAATGTCAGTACAAAATAGAAAAAATTTAAAAAAGAAGAAAATGGTATCTGCTATCAAAAATAACTGATATGAGGAAAGGGGGTCAAGGAGATATAATCTAAGAATCATTGGACTAATTAAAAGCTATGCTCCCCCCCAAAAAGTCCTGAATATCATATGCTAAGAAATCATAAATTAAATCTGTTTGGGATCAGGTAGATCAGAGAGCACAATAAAAAAAAAAATTAACCAGTCATCTACTGAAAGAGTCCGCCAAATAAAAACTTCTATTATCAAAGCCAAAATGTAGAGCTTCACATTTAAAGAAAAGAATACAGCAAGCAATCAGAAAGAAAGAGTTCAAGTTCTAAGGAATAACAATTAGTATCACATAAGACTTTAGAGTTTGGGAACTGTAAAGAAAAGGATATCTTGGAAAATATTTCAAAAGACAAAAAAATTCTTCCAACAAAGAATTATTCTTTGCAAAAATGAGTATTATCCTATAAAGGAAATATGATCGTTTAATTGACATTACTGGGAACAAATACCAGGCTTATTAGAAACTTTTAAATGTAAATACTAATAAAAAAAAACCTAGAAAGGTAAATCCAGGGACCAAATAATAATGAAGTGCTTATAATTTTAATTTGTTAAGAAGAATGAAGTAATTGTGAAGATTACTTATTATTATGAGTTATATAAGACAGAGGACCTAATGTTGTATCTGTTCTATTTTGTTAGTTGTAAGAGAAGAAAGAAAAATGATGGGAAAAGAAACACAGTACAAAAGAAAGGAAAAAAGGTGTAGTGATTTACCAATTCTTAAAGTTTATAAGAAAAGTATATTTACATAAAGAAAGGTGCATAAACAGGACACTTCATGAACTTCATTCAGATGAAATTTTAAAAAGTAACATTATGCATACATATGCTTTTATACACACATACATCAAATGAGTTTGGTGTATAAATACATTAAACTCAATAGGGAAACATAAGGAACAGGAAGAAGGGAGAGGAAGGTAGTAGTATCAGAAGGAATAGGTAACAAGCAAATCAAATTTTCAACTTTTTATTATTTTTTAAATTTTTAAAAATTTTTAACTTTTTAAGGTGTAAGATTAAATAGAATTAAAGATTAAAAGGAAAAGAAGGGATAATTATATTCATAATATTCTAGACCAATTTGCCTAATGAATATCAATAGCAAAGAGTTAAATAAATTTTTTAGCAAAAAACAATTACAGTAAAATATTAAAAAGAATATATCTTTTGGCTAGGCTGGATTTATACTAAAAATGTAGAATTAATACAAGCGTATTTAGTCGTTTCCAATTTTTCATGATCCCATTTGACATTTTTTTTGGTAAAGATATTTGGAATGGTTTGCCATGTTCCTTTCTAGTTCATTTTACAAATGAAGAAACTGAGGTAAACAAGATTAAATGACCTGTCCAGGGGCCACACAGCTAATAAATGTCTGAGATTAGATTTGAATTCATGAAGAGGAAGGAGTCATCTTGACTCTGGGTTTAGGGCTTTGTGCATTGTGGAACTGTCCATCATACTCTTTAACTAGGTTGGGTTTATACCAGGAGTATAGAATTGGTGCACAATTAGGAAAATTATAAATATAACAGGCCGTTTTAATGACAACAGCAACAAAAACACATAAAAATCACATGATTATCTAATAGAGGTAGAAAAAGCTTTTAAGAAAATATAGACTTCAGGTATTTGGTGCTGATTAAAAAATAGAAAAGTTAATCAATGGAACAGATTAGATATTCAACACATAGGAGCAAAGAAATGATAGCATAGAATTGGGTAATAGTGTAAGACTGTTAGACAAAAATCTTGGGAAAAAAACAAAAAATAGTTCATCAGAAACAAGTTTTAAACCAGTAATTCATACCATACATCACAGTAGGTTATAGATAAATAAATGACCTTGATATAAAGGATGATTCTATAAGCATATTAACAGAAGTAAGAAAGGAAAAACCTTTCAGACAGAACTATGAATGGGGAAGTGTTCTTGACTAAATAAATAATTTTGATTACACAAAAAAGAAAAAAACTTTTGCACAAAGGGAATGAAGGTAATTTGTGGTGAAATCAGATAAAGATCTGACATCCAAGATACATAAGAAACTGATTCAAATATACAAAATATACAAAAATTAGAGCCATCTAGGAACAAACATTAAAAAAATAAATACCCATTATCAACAACTGTATGAAAAAAACATTTCAAATAATTAATACTATGAAAAACTAAAATGAAAATGTTTCTGAAATTCTATTTCATAGTCATCAGATTAATGAAAAATTACAAATGTTGGAAGAGATACAAGAAGACATGCATAGTAATACCTTGTTGGTTGTGTTGCAAAATGGTCCAGCCAGATTGAAAATCTATTTAGAATCATATACAAAAATTTCCTAACTGGATCTTTTCTTGCTGTCTAAAATCACAGTCATGTCTTCCTCATTCTTAAAAATAACCTTCTATTTATTGGAATAGTGCCCTTATTTGTTGTTCTTTATCTCAGCTCCCCTTCTTGGGTAAACTTCTTGAGAAAGCCATTTGCAAATTGAGCTTCTACTTCCTCTCCTCTTATTGTCTTCTAAATACTCCAGTCTGGGTTCTGACCCTTCATTAGACTTAAACTGGCCTCTTCTCCAGAGCTATTAATGATCCCTTTATTAAGTAGTCCAATGGCATTTTTAAAAATCCTGATCCTTCTTGACCTCTCTTCAGCATTTAATACTGTGGATCAGCACTTGAATACTTACTTCTCTTTGGGTTTTCCTGATACTCCTTATTACCTCCTTGTCTAGCCACCCCCTCTTTGCTGTAGCCGTGAATATCCCCCAGTCTTTGCTCTTTGCTCTCTCTTTTGTTTTTCATCCTATACTATGTCACTTGGTGATCTCATCAAAGATTATTCTCTCATCTATATGTTCAGTTCTAACCTCTCTTGAGCTGTAGCAGTCTCGTATTAATAGTTGCCTTTTGGGCATTCCATACTGGATGTTCTGTGAGCATCTCAATCTCAACATATTAAAAATAAAACACTTTCCCCTAAATCCTGTTCTGAATTATGATTGTTGATCTGTCCCATCATCCAGGCTTACAACCTTGGCGTCATTCTCAATTCTTAGTTCTCGCTCACCCTCCATATCCATTCTCTTGTCAAATGCTGTCATTTTGGCTTTCTTTCCACTTCTACAGCCACTACCTTATTCTCTGCCTCTCTCATGTGGTCCATTGGAGTAGCCTAACTTCTTCAGATCTTTTCCCACTTTAATCTATTTTCTGTAGGTGATTTTTTTCTGAAGTGTAGGTCTAGACAAAGGACTCATATTTACAAAAATATATATTTTATCAGCTTTTTGTTGTATCAATAATTGATACCCAAAGGAGTATTTATCAGTTTAGGAACTGCTAAACAAATTAGAGTATGTGAATGAAAGAGAAGATCATTGAGCCATGAGATCAGTGGATTCAGAGAAACCTGAGAAGGTATATCTATCTATCTATCTATCTATCTATCTATCTATCTATCTATCTATCTATCTATCTATCTATCTGTGCATACATACACACACATATATATATATACATACATATATACATATATATATATACACACACAAATGTAGAGTAACTAGAACAGAAACAGGAGAAAATTTATGCACAAAGTACGACTTTGTAAATCAGTGTAATGGCCAACCACAATTTCAAAAGACCAATAATAAACTAAAAACCTACTACTGCCTGAAAGGCATTGGGGTCTGGATTTACTGAATAAAATATACAGTTTCCAATATGAACAGTGTATGGGTTTGTTGTTGTTTTGCTTAACCTATTTGTTAGAAGAGTTGTTGTTGATGTTTTTTTAATTTGTGAGGTATTTAAAAAGGAGGCACTAAAGATGTTGATTTACCCTCCTCCCAAAGCATCATAGACAAAAGGATAAAAAAAAGGTGGGGGTTAGAGTGACATATATATATATATATATATATATATATATATATATATAATGACAGCTTTGAAACTAATGCATTTTCATCTGATACATATATAATATATATATATAATATGCATTCTACATGTATCTATAGGTATATATACACATATATGTAGGCAGTGTGCATATATAAATATTCACACATACTATCTCTCTATGTAATCCTTCAAACTTTTATGATCTGGTAAAATTTAAATATCAGTTTTAAATCCAGACTCAAGAGACTTTCTAGCTGTTATGTCCAAGTCACTTAACCTCTGCTTCATCAACTATAAAATAATAGCACCCAGGGTTGTTGTGAAGATCAAATGAGATAATATTTGTAAAATGCTTAACATAGTACCAGATACATAGTAGGCACTTAATAACTATATTCTTTCCTCTTTCCTTCCTTTTTTCCTTCATTACTTCCTTCTTTTCCTTTCCTTCATTTCCATCCTTTCCTTCCTTCTTTCCTTCCTTTCTCCCTCCTTTCCTTCCTTCCCTCCTCCTCCCTTTCTTCCTTCATTTCTTCCTTTCTTCTCTCTTTCCTCTTTCTCTTCCTTCCTCCCTCCTTTCCTTCCTTCCCTCCTCCTCCCTTTCTTCCTTCATTTCTTCCTTTCTTCTCTCTTTCCTCTTTCTCTTCCTTCCTCCCTCTTTTCCTTCCTTCCTTCTCTCCTCCCTCCCTCCCTTCTTTCCTTTCTTCTCTCTTCCCTCCCTCCTTTCCTTCTTTCCTTCTCTCCTTTCCTTCCTTCCTTCCTCCCTTCTTTTCTTCTCTCTCTCCTTCCCTCCTTCATTCTCTTCCTTCCTCCTGTCCCTCCATACATACAGGATGAAGGTGAGAGGAATGCCTCATATGAATCCATCATGCCAAGATGTTCTAGTGATTAAAAAACCCAAAAAAACTACTTTGGAGTTTCGAGATTAGGCAGAACAGTCTGTCCTTAGTAGACCTTGGATGTCCTCCTTCTTAATTATTTTAATATCAGTTATGGTTTCTGAAACAGAAACAGAGATAATGCTTTCTTTGCTCCACCCATAGACTAACTGGGAGTGGTGGGAAATCGAGCCAGTTTCATTCCATCATTTAGAGTTTTACAGGCAATCGAACAGAGATTTGGGAAGATCCGGTGAGATTTAGTTTATGAAATACCTTGCCTCAGGCTTAATACCACTTCAAAGGGACCTGAAATGAGATTAGAATGGGCACCTGCTCATGTAGGAGGTGAGGTCAGGAAGCTAAGTGATACTGTGGTTTAAATGGCTTTCATTGAGAGGGAAGTTATTAAAGATCCATTACTGAGGAATTGTGCTATGAATAAGCATCCCAGATAAAAGACAACAGAGTGTCATTCAGACAGTGGCAAACCTTCCCATTTTGCTAGCACTGCTATGACTAATATCCTTCTTTCCCTGCAGAGGTTTACAATCCACTGAACCTACATAACCTAGAATCCGAGCATACAAGACTCATAAATGTTTCACCTTTAGAAAAATGATTTTGTTTGTTTTTGTTGATGCTTTGGTGTTTTATATTGAATTTATAAATTTCAAATATAATCTCTTGCACTCTAATAGCACCGAATCCCCCATGATAAAAAAGGAACACCTTTAAACAAGCCTTAAAGACAGAGTGATGATCTTACAGTGTATGTGATATGCTGCATCTGTGGTCCACCCCTAAACCTCCCAACTCCCTCCCCAGTCCTTGAAAGGACAGAAAGAATTTCATCATCTGGAGTAAGATGGATCTTTACAATCACTATTTGATTTCCATTTGAATCATTGTAGTTGTATAATCATTGGGAAAGTAGTTGTGAATTCATAAGATAAATTTGTGTCCGTGTTCAAATTATGTGGGTAAACATTTAGATAGGTATCAAACAATCAATCAGTAGGCATTTGGCAACTGGTTGGTGCATTAGATAGAGAGTAGGACTTTGAGTTAGGAAGACTCATCTTCCTGATTTCAAATCTGTGCTCAGACACTTACTAGCTATATAATCCTGGGCAAGACACTTAACCCTATTTGCCTTAGTTTCTCCATCTGTAAAATGAGCTAGTAAAAGAAACAGCAAGTATCCTTGCCAAGGAAACCCCCAAATGGGGTCACTAAGAATCAGGAATGATTTAAAAAACAGCAATTGTGATAGACACTAAAGACATAGGAATAAAAATATCCAACCTTCAAGGAACTTAACGATATATGGGTAGTAGGAGGAGGGGAGAGACAATTTATATAGAGAGATAAGTATACATAAAATATATAATATCTAAAAATAATATCCAAAGTATAGTGAAGGAAGCAAGATATAGTGAAGAATGGGAACCAGAGAGCCTTGAGGTTTGACAGATTACTTATACCCTCAATCTCTAAACTTTGACAGTTCTCTAAAATCAGGATATGGAATAGGTGATCTCTAAGATCCCTTCTGGCCTTAACTTCTAAGATTCTGTTACTTCAAAGCTGCAGAACATTCTGCCAGGCAGAAGTAGTTGAGTTGGCATCTAGCCACTCTTGTGCCCTTTTAAGAATTCATTTCTGTGCATTTTCAATAAAAAGCAGGATGACACAAGAAGTTTCCTTAGGAACCCTCATCATTGAAAATCAGATTTGTAGTTCCCAGGCAACAAAAATGCAAATGTCTGTGTACCTCAACTAGAGTTCACAGAGAACAATTTACATTATTCCACTAGTGACTGTTAACTTTAAAACAAAGAAAGATTTCCTAGAGTTTTTAGAGTGGTTTATATGAATGACAAAGTATTTTTTCCATATGTTTACATTTTTAAAAGAAATGATAGTACAACTCTCTTACCTAGTCACCAAGGCTCAAATAATTGCCAAATCATGTTGATTTTTGTCTTTTCTCTTCTCCCTTTTCATCCCTTTTTCAGAATGTTATCTACTTTTCACGGGGACTATTTTAATAGTATTTTAAAAGGTCTTTTTAATTCTAGGCTATCTTGAATTTAATTGCCAAAAACCATTCTTTCCTAATTCACAGGTTTCATCATGCCCTCCCTCCCATCTCAAAAATCATTGGTAACTTCTTATCTCCTCTAAGACAAATATAGTTCAATTCAAATTATTCAGAAAGCATTTACAAAGTATTTGAGTTGTACCAGGGATTGTGTTAGGTACTAGACACTCAAATACAGAATGGAAGCACTATGTCATTGTAATCCTTGCCCTAAAACCTATTGGTATGAGACTCTCTCCTTCTTGGTGGATTTGAAGGTTCTGCCCTTACTGGATCTTGGGACAAGGGTTATACTATCAACATTATGTTCTATTGGAGGAAACAAAATGTACATAGATAAGTCAATATAAAATGTATTGTAAGATGTTGAAACCATGTTTGATTGGTATTTAGCCCTCAGGATACAGGTATATTAAAGCTTAACTTCTCTGGAGTAGGCTGGTTACTTACTTGTTGTGGCAAAATTAGAAGGAAGTTTCCTAGGGCTTTGCCCTTCATTTCTCATCCTTTATTAGGCAATTCAGAAAATACTCTCATGATAGTGTTCCAGATTATTTCCACTCTCTTGCTTGATGAGTGACAGGGAATTCTTCTACTAGTGTCACATTAACTCTTTGTCTAAAATGAAGACAATGTTCCCTAGTGTGGCTTGAACAAGATTAAAATGTAATTGGAAAATATTTAACAAAATAAATAACTGGTAATATTACATTTTAAAATAAAAACACAGAGACCCTTCTGAATGATTTAGTGGTTCACCATTTCTTTTTTTTTTATTATTATTATTACTATAGCTTTTTATTTACAAAAAATAGCATGGGTAATTTTTCAACAAAACCTTCTCTTCCAAATTTTCCCCTCCTTTTCCCCATCCCCTCCCCATATGGCAGGTAGTCCAATACATGTTAAATATGTTAAAGTATTTGTTAAATCCAATATATGTATACATATTTATATAATTATCTTGTTGTACAAGAAAAATCAGATTTAGAAGGAAAGAAAAAAACCTGAGAAGGAAAACAAAAATGCAAGCAAACAATAACAGAAAGAGTGAGAATACTGTGTTGTGGTCCACACTCATTTCCCATTATTCTCTCTGAGTGTAGCTGACTCTCTTAATTACTGAACAATTGAAACTGATTGGAATTATCTCATTGTTGAAGAGAGCTATGTTCAACAGAATTGATCATCATATAGTCTTGTTGCTGTGTATAATGATCTCCTGGTTCTGCTCATTTCACTTAGCATCAGTTCATGTAAGTCTCTCCAAACCTTTCTGAAAT
The DNA here is from genome assembly GCF_048593235.1 of Sminthopsis crassicaudata. Lineage (NCBI taxonomy): Eukaryota > Metazoa > Chordata > Mammalia > Dasyuromorphia > Dasyuridae > Sminthopsis > Sminthopsis crassicaudata. Next base: position 528,772,750 of record NC_133617.1, on the reverse strand, counting down.
CATCCTGTTGGTCATTTCTTACAGAACAGTAATGCAGTAATATTCCATAACATTCATATGTTGTTACCATTTCTATTTGAGTTTGCTACCATTGGTCTATATAGTATTAGGGGAGAATATTCAAAATATTCATAGCAGCCTGGATTGGAAATGGAATGTCTTTTAGGAATAAGATGGTTATTTTGGGCCAGAATGAAAACTGTAGGAGAAGATAAAAATTCTTAGATTGACTTAAAAAGAAATCTCTCCATGCAAAGAGAAAAAGGTATTAAGAATAAAGACATTTAGATGTTTTTTGTGAAAATGTTATTAAAACAGCTGAGCATAAATATTTGCTACTATGGTTATAAATGAAAGGCATTGACTAGTTGATAGTGAGTTGGTCTTGGAACAAAGAATACTTAAATTCAAGCCCTGGTTTCTCACCTATCCTGCCTAGGTGACTATTGTAAGCTCCTTTAGGATAGAAACTGTTTTTGCCTTTTTTTTTTGTATTCCAAGACAGTGCAGTGTCTGGTATATAATAAACTCTTAAAATTAACTTTTTAGTGCCCTGGACTATTCTCTAAGATAAATCCAGTGAAGATCTGCACAGATATAGGGAATTTTTCTTACCTAGAACTCATTATACCAATGAAATCATGAATCTGATATTTTAAAAAATATTACATTTAAGGGTGTGATATAGTATCTATAGGTCAACTAGGTTGTACAGTGGGTCTAATTAGGAAAACCTGAGTTCAAATTTCACTTCAGATACTTACTAGCTTATGATTCTGATTAAGTCCCTTAATTCTGTTTGCCTCAATTTCCTCATTTCTAAAATGAGCTGGAAGAAGAATTTGCAAAGAAAATGCCAATTGGAGTCAGGAAGAGAAGAACACAATTTGAATGACATTGCAGCAATAACAAAAAAGGAAAAGTCAGAAATATAAAATGCTTAAAACTAATAAGGTACCTTGCAATCAACCTTAAAATATTTTCAGGAATTTCTCAATTTACTCAGATTTGATCAGATTTACTTCCAGTGTTTTTTGAGTTTGTCTGGCATTTGAGGTTAATTGAAATCTGATTCTAATCTACCTTTCCAGCTTTATTTTATTATTTCTCTTTGTGGCCATTATATTCTAGTCACATTTTATTACTAGAGCTTCCCTAAGTTTTACTTTTTCAAGTTGGCAGGGACATATGTTGGCACAGGCCATCTCCCAGGTCCAGAATAAATCCCTTTCTTATCTCCTTTTTTTAGAAATTCTACTATTTCTTCAAGACTAAGCTCAGGTATCATTTTCTCCATATAAAGTGTTCCCTAGTTTCCCCAACTGAAAGTTATCTTTCCTTTCTGAAACTTTCTATTACTTTTTCCTAATATAGTTATTTGTGCATTTCAACTTAATTGAAATCAATAAACATTCATATGTTCATCTGCTCAAGATTTGTGATAGGCATTCAGATTATAAAGACAAATACAAAATAGTTTCTCTCTTCAAGTAGCTTAAATTCTATTGGGAGAAAATAGCATGTAAAAAAGTGACTACCTGAAAAGTAATAGAAAGTAATTTCAAAAGAGGAAGAGTGCTGAATACTAGAATGACATATATTTCCATTAGATTGTTAACTCCTTAAGAGACAAGAAACAATTAGGTTTACTTTCTGTATTCTCATTCCTAGCACTAAACATGAATTCAAAATATGCTTTTTGTATTAATTAGCATCAAAACTACCTTTCTCTTTTTTGCTACTTGATAAAATGGGGGCTACTACTTGGTATCTAATAGGTTACAGATGAGGGAAAGAGCTCTTCTTTTTATGTTTGTTATGACTCAAATAGAATAGACAGCAATGATTTCTCCATAGGTTGCAAGTCTAAGCATGAAAAATGGTAGTAAATATAGTGACTGGCTTGCCAATTAGTGACCATGGGCAGGGGATGTGAGAGAGCAGAAGTAACCATGGCAACTGAGCAGATTTTTTTGCCCAGAGACCACCAGGGAGTAAGGACATTTTGAATTTGATATTGAGGATGCTGGGAAAGATCACTGGAAAGATCATCTTGACTAACCCACATAGAATAGTGGTAGTATGGCTTGAAGTCCAAAGGCTGTTGTTTGTCCTTTACAATGTATTCTCTCTCTTCCCTGGACACCACTTAGATTTGGACTTGTGGGGCTGAGCTAGAGAGAATACAGACACCCTGATTAGATGGGCAGTTAAGGAAGTAAGAAGTTTTAGAGCCTCATTGGGATGAGGTGGTGAGACAAGTTTGAAAAACTGAGCCCCTGACACCCTTCTTCTTCTTCCATTGCTGGCAATTGGGTGGCACTCAACTCAACTCCATTCCCCTCACCAATCCAAAGAATTGAGAAGTAAAGGAAGGTAAAGGAGTCTAATTTCTTCTCTACCATCTGACATTTTAGGTAGCCAGTATTCCAAATAAATTCCCCCTAATTATTTCCTGGTTTTCTAATTTATATATTATGTATTTATAAATTATAACTAAATTTCATAATTTATTTATTAATTTATCCTGTTTGTATAAAATAATAGTAGTGAACATCAACTTTTAGCAAATATATTATCTATATATGTGAAACAAGATACCTTTAAAGACCATCACATACCAATGTCACTACAATTGAAGTTATTTTATTACTGTTGGTACCATTTATTATTATATAGGACCCTATTACAAAATAAGTTTCCCTCCAACCCCCTTCCCTATCCCTTCCACCCCTTTTTGACTATCTTTTGACATTCTGGAAGTCTAAATTAAATGAGGCCTTAGGCTAGTCATACAAAGATTTGTTTTTGTCTCCCTATTATCTAGAAGGAAAAAAAGTACAGCCCCTCCCTCCCAAAGCTGTCTTTTTCACTGTGAAGATTATTGTGTATGAGAGAAGTTAACAAAAAGGAGACTAAGTTCCCAGCTGGAGGAAGTAGATTGACTTTTCTTTTCCTACAGAATTACAGTGAAGAGGATTTAATTCCAGGAGTTTGATATATTTTAATTAAGAGATTAATTCAGAGATTCTTGGGTAATAGCTTGTAGGAAGGCTATGCTCAGGAGTCGTGATTAGTGTGTCCAGTGAAGGACCAGAGGGACACCACTGGTAAAGCCTAGGTTATCTGAAATCTTAACTGTTTTACTGGAGGGAATCAACTGCACGTGAATGACACTTGGAAAGTACACCAAATTGGGGAGGATTGAAAATGTTAGTTTGGCTCGAGGGGAAAAATTCTTATTTCAATTTCTTTCTTGACTTGCTCTGTGACATTGAGAATTTTATTTGCTTTAGATTACTTTCTGTAAAAGAGAAAAAAGGGATAATCTCTCACATGTACTCTCGCTTAAAAAGTGATTTTTAAAAACTTTCTAGAAAATGCTATTTAAATGTTGAAAAAAATCATCTCTGATTTTAGTTCAGAAAGTTAAAAAGGAATCAAACAACTTTAAAATTAATGCAGGGGAACAATTTTGGAAAGCAATTTAGAATTATGCAAATAAAATATCTATATCTTAGAAATGACCAATGTGACAAATAGAAAAAAGCATGGAAAGTTCTACATGAACTGATGCAGAGAGAAGTAGGCAGAGTAATCACAACTGCAAAAATGGTAATGGAAATGAAAAGAACTCCAAAAACAACTGAAAAATCAATGTTAAAAAAGTATCAAAAATCCCAGAATGACCACGAAAGAAGGGAAGTGAAAAGACACCTCTCCCAACTCTGCAATCCATGATATAGCATATTTCCTTTTATTGTGCTTTGCAAATATTGCAGTGTTATTTTTATAAATAGAAGGTTTGTGGCAACTCTGAGTGGAATAAATGTATCAGTGCCATATTCCTGATAGCATGTGTTTACATTGTATCTCTATCACATTTTAATAATCTTGCAATATTTCAAACTTTTTCATTGCTATTTATTATAGTGATCTTTGAATAATTCTACATTGGCTTCTAAGTGTTTAAATGAAAGGAAAAGTCAAATTTCATTGCTGTCTTATTTGAAGAAATTGTCACAGGCACACCAACCTTCAGCAGCTATTACCTTGATTAGTCTGCGGCCATAAGGATAAAGGCAAGACTATATATAACTGGCTGAATTTAATGATGATAGCATTTTAAAGCAATAAAACGTTTTTAATTAATATATGTACATTTTTAGACATATGATTGCCCCTTTAATAGAATACAGAATAGTATAAACACAACTTTTATATGCACTAGAAAACTAAAACTTTGTGTGACTCATTTTATTGTGATGATCTGGAACCAAACCTGCAATATCTGCAAGATATGCTTGCATGTTAGCTTTTAAGTTTTTAGATATGTTAACCACTTTGGTGATCTTTTTTCTTTTTTCTTTTTCTTTTTTTTCTGAAGCAATTGAGATTAAGTGACTTGTCCAGGGTCTCACAGTTAGGAAGCATCAAGTGTCTGAGGCCAAATTTGAACTCAGGTCTTCCTGACTTCAGGGCTGGTGTTCTATCCACTGTGCCACCTAGCTGCCCCCATTCTTTTTCTTAAATAAAAAAATATTATATAAAATGGCTCTTTTCTGGGAAAGGGGAGATTCTCAGAGAGAAATTTAGTTGATATAAAAAAGATAGAAATGAAAATCATTTTAAAAAACACTACTGCAGAAAGCTAATGAAATGGAAACTTGAAAATTTAAGCTGTTCAAGTGAAGACAAATAATCAAAAACACTTAGGTGTATCTCAGAGAGAAAAAGAAGGATAATATGAACAGTATTTAGGGACAATTTATCCCAAATTAAACTTCATTTGCAATTCAAAATGTCTGGGGCAGAGGGAAATTATGTGTTTTCTAAGCAACAAACTCAGTTAAGAGAAATTGAAGCCCTGTAACTCCCAACTGCTTTGTCTCTCATTGTCCTTCTGTCTGTTTGTCTCTGTCTGTCTATCTGTCTTTCATTGCTTGAAAGGTAACTAGGATTCAGTAGCACCTATCACTTGCTCTTCCGATGGTACCTCATTTCCTCTCTCTCTCATTTTTCACTGGATGTCTCCCATGCCTAGAATATTCTTTCTCCTTTGCTGTGATTTCTAGCTTTCCCCAAAGTTAAGCTCAAATCCCACATTTTGAAGTAAGTTTTTTTCCCATTCTCCTCTAGAGAGAAGCTGGTGCTTTCTTTTGCTATTACTTCCCATCTACTCACACACACACACACACACACACACACACACACACACACACACATATATGTATGTCCTGTACATAGTTATTTATATATTATCTTGCCCATCAAAGTATGAGCTCCTTGAAGGCAAAGATCATATTTTTATTTGTCTATGTGTCCCCATTGTTTTAGCATTGCTTTTGGTAAATATTAAATGCAAAATAAATGTACGTCCATTGCCTGACTGACTGCAATGGAAATAACACCGGCTTGAAGTCAGAAGAGCTAAGTGAATTTTACTTCTACTACTTACTACGTGGGTGATCTTGGGCAAAGTACTTTTCCTCCTTTTGCTTCAGTTTCCTCATCTGCAAAAATGAATGGGTTGGACTACAATATGAGCTCTAGTCTCCCTTCTTGTTATAAAACCAGTCCTAGAATCCTCTACTTTCCAGCATTTTGTAGCTTCATGACATCTTTCTATGAGGTTTCATCAAAATACAATGTATTTGGGACAGCTAGGTGGCATAGTGGATAGAGCACCACCCCATAAGTCAGGAGGACCTGAGTTCAAATCTGGTATCAGTTACTTAATGCTTCCTAGCTGTGTGACCCTGGGAAAGTCACTTAACCCCAATTGCTTCAGCAAAAAAAAATACAATGTGTTTGCTTTTTAATCCTTTGTCTGTTTGTGGGTTTGGATGTTCCTATCCTTTGTTTTGGTCACCATATCCCACTAAATTCCTACTAAATTCCTACAATGGTTTTATTCTCCAGCTATATGAACCTCATGATTGAGATCTGGGGAAAAGATATGTGTCCAATACTCTGATAACTAAGTCAGCTTGGTTATTGACTTATAATATAGTTACACAAGGCATCCTTTTCTAACTGTTATAGCTCTCTATTCTTTATAATTTATAGCCAATAAGAACTTCAAAATAGCTACAGAATAGATTCACATAATAATTATTAGTCTTTGGGGTGTTATTGACCCTTGGATGGTCTGCTGAAGCTTATGTACCCTTTTTCAGAATAAAATTATTAAAATTCATAATTGAAGGATTTAGTAAAAAAAGTTATTATAGTGAAAATGATGATGTTCTTTCCCTATTATTTAACAGATTCCAGGTTAGCATCTGCCAATTGACCATGTTTTAGTACTTATTAAAAAAAAAAGGATGGATACATCCTATTAGGATAAATAGTATTAACTTTTATTGGACATTGAAGTCCTGAAATATGGAAATGGATTGCTGCTTTTCATTTAACATTAGCAGATGATGTCACAATGTGGTATTTCTATGCTCTTCTCTTGTAGACAGATTGACACCATTTATTTGGGTAAGCACAAGCTGAAGATGACTGGCCAATACCCTTTGCACATCTTATTTTTCATTCTGAACTTCTAAAAAGGTCCCCACCTAATCTAGTCTTTGCTACACGTATCGCCTGCTGCTCCGGAGAGAAATCTAAAAGGCAGAGAACCAGCCTCTCAGAGTGCAGGGCACACTCCTCTGTGAACAGCTGTCACATTTTATTAAGCAGTCCTGTGTGAAGAGATTAGATGGTGATTGCTAGGCTCTCACAGCAAAATGATAGAATGGACTCCTGCAGCTGGGAGCCTGACCTCTTCAAAGGCTGGCCAGATGCATGCTGCCTCTGCTGCTATTCCAGAAAAAGACAATGGCCTGCCTCAGCTGGGCACTGTGTTATTCCTGCTAGGTATGAACACAAGTTTGTCTCAGAGTAGGATGAGATGGCTGTGATCCTGCTGCATGGATAATCAAGACATGTTTATGATAGATGTCACTAAGTTCTATCTATCACTTCTTCCCCTATAGTTAATCTTGGAACTCTAAAGCAGTATTGTTCTACTTCTTACACCTTTTCAACTGTTTGATCATGTGCTTAAAATCTCTGAACCTCAATTTTATCATCTGTGAAATGGGAATAATTATAATTATAATATCTGCCTCACAGGATTGCTGTGAACTGTGAACAAATGAGATAATGTACTATGCAAATGTTGAAGTACTACATAAATGTCAGCTATTATCATTACAAGAAAAGGAACTGTCTTTCTGTGAATTTTTATATAGTTTTACATATGTATGACTGACTAGAAGTATGTCTGTGAATGTCTAAAACTTTTTCATAGACACTGAATAGAACATTCATTGGATCAGTCAACAATAGGGAATTGGTTGAATAAATTGCAGTACTTTAATGTAATAGAATATGAAAACACAATTAAGACAGACAAGTATGAAAAATATAAAGGGACCTAGGGCAACCTCTATTAAATAATGGGAAAAATGGAAAAATCAGAACCAGAAGAACAAATTATATCCTAACTGTGGTTATTGGTGAGGTAAAGTGAAGAAGAATGAATGGCTAAAGAATCCTGATTTTAAAAACTGTATATGGAATAATTGCAAAATTCTTATGACATTTTATGTGTTAAAATTAATTTGTTTCAGTAAGCAAATAAAAAGTGAAAATTACTTATTGAAAGCAATGTGAAAAGTACTGAGAATACAAAAAAAAAGCAATTAGTTCCTTTTCTCACCAAACTCACATTTTGTTAGGGGAAGACAGCACTTAGAGGAGGTTCCAACTGCAACTCAAATGGAAAGGTCCTATGGTCCTTAGGGTACAATGACAAGAACAATGGCAATATATGGCATTACTGTATATTTCTTGATATCATTTTCATCAACAAGACCATATAGCTTCTGATATTGAACTATCTGACAATGCAAAGGACTTTCACAGTGAAATTTTTATTTTCTGCATCTTCAGTAGCTGTGGAAGCCCTGCTAGAGGTAGTTTCCAGGTTGCATACCACAAGCTTTGTTCCTCTGGATAATGGCTAGTATGTAGTATGTACTAGTATGTAGTAGAGTGATAAGGGTGGGGAGAGTATAGATGGGTGCTGCTATTCTCAGAGTTCTTGAATTTTTAAAATGTTTAATTAAAGCATTTTAACCAGTTACATTGAACTTTTATGTTTGTAATGTATCAATAAAAGTAGATGAGCCTAAATAATCACTGAGTTTTCTATATTCATGTGGGTTTTTGTAAGTTTTTGAGGGCAGGGACTATTTTTTAGTTATTTTTGTATCCTCAGTGCTCAGCATGTTGCTTAATATGTAGTAGGTGTTTAATAAATGCTTATTGCTTGATTGATACTCTGAGAGATATTTTTTTCTTCTTGTATTGCCTTGGAGGAAAATAGGTGCTAGAATTTATGCCCCACTGGGACAATATCAATAAGAGAAATGCAATGTGATGAAATGGCTGGAGCATTGAGCATGGAGTCAGAAAGATCTGGTATAATAGAAATTACTTTGAGCAGTGTTTCTGCCACAAAGACTGGGCTAGTTTTTTTTTTTTCCTAAATCAAATCTTTATTGATCCAAGACACTAGAGCTTGACTCATTCATGTAGCTCTTCTGTCACCTTGGGCAACAAAAAGTCAATCCATGAAGAATCATTACTCTTCAGACTTGAAGGGAGTTTTTTTGGTCCACACTTTCTATTGATTAGAGGATTTCTTTTTGTTTTTATTTATTTGTTTGTCTTTGGATTAATCGTATTTTATTTTTCCAAATACATGCAAAGATAATTTTCAACATTCACTTTTGTAAAACCACACCTTCCAAATGTTTCTCCTTCTCTCTCTGCCTCTTCCCTCCCCTAAAAGAGCAAGCAATCCAATATACTATAAACATGTACAATTTTTCTAAACTGATTTTCACATTCATCATGTTGCACAAGAAAAATCAGATCAAAAGGAAAAAAATAAAAGACTCTAGAAAGAAAAAATTCAAGCAAATAAAATACAAGAACAAAAAAGGTGAAAATACTGTTCTTTGATTTACATTCAGTCTCTATAATTCTCTATGCAGATTGCTCTTTCCATCACAAGTCTACTGGAACTGCTTTAAATCATATCATTGTCGAAAAAGCCAAGTCCATTACAGTTTATTGTAATAAACAACATAATTTTGTTATTGCTATGTACAGTGTTCTCTTGCTTCTGCTCACTTCACTCAACATCATTTCATGTAAGTCTTTCCAAGCTTTTCTGAAATCATCCTCCTAGTTGTTTCTTAAAGAACAATAATATTCCAATACATTCATTTACCATAACATATTAAACAATTCCCCGACTGATGGGCATTTACTCAATTTCTAGTTTCTTGCCACCACAGAAAGGGCTGCTGCAAATAGTTTTGTACCTGTGGTCCTTTTCCCTTTTTTATGATCTCCTTGGGATACAGACCTAATAGAGATACTGCTGGATCAAAGCGTATACACAGTTTGATAGTCCTTTAGGCATAGTTTCAAATTGCTCTCCAGAATGGTTAAATCATTTCATAACTCTACCAACAGTACATTAGTGCCCCAATTTTCCCTCATTTCCTTCTGTGTTTATCCCTGTCTTTTTTCTATCATCTTTGCTGATCAAAGAGGCATGAAGTTGTACCTCAGAGTTCTTTTAATTCATATTTTTCTAGTCCATAGTGATTTAGAGCATTTTTTCGTATAACTTGAAATGGTTTAATCTATTCATCTGAAAATTATGTGTTCATATTCATTTGACCATTTATTCATTGGGGAATGGCTTGTATTATAAATTTGAGTTAGTTCTCTATATATTTTAAAAATGAGGCCCTTATCAGAAATTCTGGATGTAAAAATTTTTCCAGCTTTCTGCTTCATTCCTTGTTCTCCTAATCTGCTTACAGTTTCACTTTTATGTCTAATCATGAACCCACTTTAATCTTATCTTCATGTAGAATGCTAGGTATTGATCAATGCCTAGTTTTTGCCAGTTTTCCCAGCAATTTTTGTCAAATAGTGAGTTCTTATCCCAGAAGCTGGTGTCTTTGAATTTATCAAACACCAGAGTACTATAGTCATTGAGTACTGTGTTTTGTGAACCTAACCTAGTCCACTAATCTATTAATCTATTTCTTAACCAGTACCAAATGGTTTTGATGATCACTGCTTTATAATATAGTTATAGGTCAGAGAACTTTTATAGTCAATTTATAGTCAGTAGAAATTTATCAAGCTTCTCTGACGTGCCAGGCATTGTGCTAAACTTTGGGCAATACAAATCCAGTTCATAGTATCACCTCCCTGATGTCCTAGGACATCTCTTAGAACTAAAGACAAACAACATTTGTGTTTGTATTTCTTGTGACTACGTCTAGTGACTATATAGAATATAAATCAACACCTGTTTATTATTCAATAATAATACTACCGCATGCCAATTATTGTGCTTAGCATTGGGGATGCAGACAGAAATGAAAAAAATCTCTGCTCTTAAGGAGTTCACATTTTATTGGAAAAGAAAGCATGTACATGTGTTTATATACAGAACAAACATAAGGTAGATTAGGGAGGGAAGACACTGACAGATGGGGGAATCAGGAAAGGCATCATGTAGAAATACTTGAACTGAATGTAGAAGGAAGAAAAGGATTCTATTAGACAGAGGTGAAGAGACAATGATCTATAGACATGGGGGAAGGAGATTGCAAGAGATGGAGTGCCATGTGGGAGGGACAGCAGGAAGGACAATTTGACAAGTCTATAGAGCGAGGGAAAAGGAGCTGTGTATAATCAAAATGGAGAAATAAGCTGGGACCAGGTTGTAAAGGGCTTTCAGAGCCAAACCAAGGAATTTGCAATTGATTCTAGAAGGAAGAAGAGGGCTGCTGGAGTTTATGGAATAAGGGAGTCAAATGGTCAAGTTTGTGCTTGAAGAAAATCACTTTGGCAGCTGTGCAAAGGACTCTTTGGAACAGGGAAAGACTTCCCCATGTTCTTCAAAAGACATGAACAAAAAAGAAACTGGTAGTGATATCATTCTGTCTTTGGCTTCAGATGGTGTCTGGACATAAGTGGGACCATCTGTAAAAGCGCACTGCCAAATTTTGTCACACTCGTTCCATATGGTCTAAAATACCCCAACTTTCCCCTTGCAAAATCTGCAGTCTGTGACTGTCTGACACTATTCCTTGATGACTATAGAGAATATTTAGCAGGGAATATCTTAAAAACAACGGGAAATAAGGCTGTGTTTCATCTCTATTCCTCTCTGTTATGTGTATCTGGCTCAAGCCAGGATAGTCTTTCTGTGCAAAAGCCAAAGGTTTTTCATTTGTAAAATGTCATGTTCTAGGTCATAGGAATCCAAATTAGAGAGTCACAGAGCTGGCAGGGGCTGTGGCAGACTTCTGGGCATAGTATTGTATTTCTTAGGTGAGTGGGAAAGAGAATTAATGGAAAAACTATGTCATATTAAAATATTTTCTCTTACTGTTCTTTCCCCAAATCTCAGTGTGCTGGGAGATTGTTTCTCCCTCCTTCCCTCCAACATCATAGAATGCTAGAACTGGAAAGGACCATATGGATGATCTAATCCAAATTGTTCACTTTATAGATGAGACAAAAGGAAGATTAAATGATTTGCCCAAGGTTATAATATTTGGTAAGAAGAGTCAAAACTAGATTTTAGATTTCTTGATTCCATTGTACTCATAACAACCAATGATTATAACAATGATAATAGCTAATGTTTATATAACACATGAAGGTTTTTCAAAAAACATTTTATGTGGTCGATGTAATTGGATATTCACAACAGCCTATGAGGTAGTTACTATACCACCCATTTTCTCATCAGTCTCTCAGTCCTCCTACTCAAATAGTTTTGCAAGTACCTAAAGAATAGTCAGCATTAGATCAGTCCCAATATTATAGAATCCCAGAACATTAGATTAGGAAAGGATATTGGAGATCACCTCAATGTAATAACCTCATTTTATAGATAAGGAAATTGAGCCCCAAAGAAATGAAGTGATTTGGGCAATCAGTGGCACAAACTGGTTTTAAAAAGGCCCAAAATTCCCTTTTTCTTTTTTATTATTATTGGCAGTAATTTATTTTTCCAAATACATATAAAGATAGTTTTTAACATTCATTTTTATAAGACTTTGTGATCTAAATTTTCTCCCTCTATCTCTTACCTCCTTCCGTCCTAAGAAAGCAAGCAAAAGGATACAGGTTAAGCATTTGCAATCCTTTTAAGCATTTTCCCATATTTGTTTTGTGTTGAAAGAAAAATCAGACCAAAATGGAAAAACAAAACAAAACAAAACAAAAAGATGAAAATACTATTCTTTGATCCACATTCAGTATCCATAGTTCTCTCTCTGAATGTGGATGACATTTTTCCATCCTAAGTCTATTGGAATTGTCTTGAATCACCACATTGTTAAGAAGAGTCAAGTCCATCACATTGATCATCATATAATCTTGTTACTGTGTACAATATTCTCCTGTTTCTGGTCACTTTACTCAGAATCAGTTCATGTAGGTCTTTCCAGACTTCAGCTTTCCAGATTTTCCAGACTCCAGAAGCTGCCTGTTCATTATTTCTTTTAGAAGAATAATATTGCATTACTTTCATATATCATAATTGATTTAGCCATTTCCCAACTGATAGGCATTTACTCAATTTTCAGTTCCTTTCCACTACAAAAGGAGCTGCTACAAACATTATTGTACAAAATGGTCCTTTTCCCTTTTAAAAATTATCTCTTTAGAATAAGGACCAGTAGTGAGATTACTGGATCAAAAGATATCCAGTTTTATAACCATTTAAATATAGTTCCAAATTCCTCTCCAGAATGGCTGGATTCATTCACAACTCCACCACCAATGCATTAGTGTCCCAGTTTTCCCACATACTTTCCAACATTCATTTATCCTTATCTTTTCCTATCAACTTAGCCAATCAGAGAGATGTGAAGGTACCTCAGAGTTTTCTTAATTTGTATTTTTCTAATCAATAGTGATATAGAGCATTTTTTCATAAAACTAGAAATGACTTTAATTTATTCATCTGAAAATTGTTCATAGCCTTTGACTATTTATCATTTGAGGAATGATTTATGAATTTGAGTTAGTTCTCTATATGTTTTAGAAATGAGTCTTTTACATTGACCCACACCTAATACCATGTACCAAAATTAGATCAAAATGAGCTCATGATTTAAACATAAAAATTATATTATAAGCAAATTAGAAGAACATAGAATAGTTTACCTCTCAGATCTGTGGAGAAGGAAGGAATTTGTGTTCAAAGAAGAACTGGAACTCATAATTGAACACAAAATAGATAATTTTGATTATGTTAAGCTAAAAAGTTTTGTACAAACAAAACTAATGCAGACATGATTAGGAGGAAAGCAATAAATTGGGAAAACATTTTTACATTTAAGGGCTCTGATAAAGGCCTAATTTCTAAAATATATAAAGAATTGATTCAAATTTATAAGAATTTGAGCCATTCCTCAACTGATAAATGGTCAAAGAATATGAACAGACAATTTTCAGTTGAAGAAATTGAAATCATTTCTAGTCATATGAAAAGGTGCTCTAAATCACTATTGATTAGAGAAATGAAAATTAAGCCAACTCTGAAATACTACTACATACCTCTCCAATTGGCTAAGATGACAGGAAAAAATAATGACAAATGTTTGAAGGGATGTGGTAAAACTGACACTAATGCATTGTTGGTGGAATTGTGAATGGATTCAGCCATTCTGGAGAGCAATTTGGAACTATGCCCAAAGGGCTATAAAACTGTGCATACCCTTTGACCCATTTTCTATTGGGCTTATATTCCAAAGAGATCTTAAAGGAGGGAAAGGGACCCACATGTGCAAAAATGTTTATGGCAGCCCTTTGGGTAGTAGCAAGGAACTGGAAACTGAGTGGATACCCATCAATTGGGAAATGGCTGAATGAGTGATGTTAGGTGAATGTAATGAAATATTATTGTTGTATAAGAAATGATCAGCAGGATAATTTTAGAGAGGCCTAGAGAGATTTCTAAGTGAAATGAGTAGAACCAGGAGATCATTGTACACTGCAACAGCAAGATTATAGGATGATCAATTCTGATGCACATGGCTCTTTCTAACAATGAGATGATTGAGGCCAGTTTCAATAATCTCATGATGAAGAGAGCCATCTACACCCAGAGAGAGGATTATGGGAACTGAGTGTGGATCATAATATAACATTCTCACTCTTTTTGTTGTTGTTTGTTTGCATTTTTCTTTCTTATACATTTTTGATCTGATTTTTCTTGTGCAGCAAGATAATTGTACAAATATGTTTACACATGTTGGATTTAACATATATTTAAATACATATATATTAGATCACTTGTCATCTAGGGGAAGGGGTTGGGGGAAAAGGAGGGGAAAATTTGGAACACAAGGCTATGCAAGGATCAATGTAGAAAAATTATTCGTGCATATGTTTTGAAAATAAAAAGCTTTAATAAAAAAAAGAAATGAGGCCTTTATCAGAAACACTGGATGTAAAAAAAAATTCCTCTAGCTTTCTGTTTTCCTTCTAATCTTGACTTCATAGGTTTTGTTTATGCATAAACTTTTAAATCTAATGTAATAAAAATTATCCATTTTGCATTTCATAATGTACTCCAGTTTTTTGGCCATAAACTTCTCCCTTCTCTGCAGATCTAACAAGTAGACTATTCCTTATTCTCCTAATTTGCTTATAGTATTACCCTCTGTGTTAAATTATGAATCCATTTTGATCTAATATTGATTAGAGTGTTAAATGTTGGTGGGTGCCTAGTTCCTGTCATACTATTTTCCAATTTTCTCAGCAATTTTTGTAAATAGTGAGTTCTTATCCCATAAGCTGTAGTCTTTGGGTTTACCAAACACTAGATTATTATAATTATTCACTATTATGTCTTGTGAACCTAACCTACTTCCCTGATCCACTACTCTATTTCTTAGTCAATAAAAATGATTTTGATGATCGCTACTTTATAATATAATACTATTATAACTTATAATTCTTTAGGACTGGTATAGCTGGGTCACATTCCTTTTCTTTGCTTTTGTTTTCCTTCATTCCCTTGATATTCTTGATCTTTTATTCTTGCAGATGAATTTTGTTTTTGTTTTGTTATTACTCTATAAAGTAATTTTTGGCAGTTTGATTGGTCAAAGATTCTTTTTGACAAGTGGAGGATATTTCTCCTCCTCTTCCTCCTCCACCTCTTCCTCTGCCTCCTCCTCCTTCTCTTTCTTCTTCTTCCTATTTGCATTGTATAGTTATGAATATATTGCTTTGCCATTTCTGTTTATATCACTCTATCATAACATACAGAATAAATATTCATGATTCTCTTAATTCTTCATATTTTACTTTTTATGGTATAGTGATATTACATTGGATTTATGTGCCATAATTTGGTCAGCTACTCCCACCTCCAACCACAATTGAGAGGCACCTACTTTGTTTTTAAACCTTTCCAGTCCGGTCCTACTGTACAGACTTCTGCTATGAATATTTTTAGTGTATGATAAGTGGTATGTGGGAATTTCTTTTTTTCTTTGACATCCTTGGGATAAAGCCAGTGTCTCAGAAGGCTTAGTGTAATTCTAAGCTAATAGAACTGAAAACTTTTGGGACTAAAACTTTTATATCTAATATTCAACAGTGGGATGAAAGGCTTGATGAAAGGCTATTGGACATCTTCAATTGAAAATAGACAAAGGATGTGAACAAGCAATTTTAAAGCCAAAAAGAATTCAAGTTATCAATAATAACTTTAAGAAAAAATACCCCAAATGATTAATTATTACATAAATGAAAATTTAAACACTTATAAGTCCAACCTCACAACCACCAGATTAGCAAACTGACAAAAAATAGGGAAAATGATTAATGTTAAATGGACTTTAGAAAAATGGATATATTATTGGTAGAATTATGGAGTAATTTCTCTTTTCTGAGGAGCAATCTGCTATTATTCCCCCCAAATTCTGAAATAGTGCATACTCTTCAACCTAGTGATGTCATTACTGAGACTATGCCCTAAAAAGAAAGAAAAATCAAAGGTTCAATATTCACAAAACTGTTATAACAGTTCTTTTATAGAAAAACATTAGAAACTGAAGAGGTGTGGGGCAGCTAGGTGGTGCAGTGGATAGCACACCAGCCCTGAAGTCAGGAAGACCTGAGTTTAAATATGACCTCAGACACTTAACGTTCCCTAGCTGTGTGACCCCGGGGAAAGTCACTTAACTCCAATTGCCTCAGAGGGGAAAAAAGAAAGAAAGAAACCGAAGGAGTATCCATTAACTGGGAAATGGCTGAACAAATTTAGAATTTACATATTTAGAATACACGTTTTAAGAAATTATGAAAGAGATGGTTTCAGAGAAAGATGAGAAGACTTGAATAAATTGATGCAGAGTGAAGCTGAGAGAAAAAGAATAAACTGTAACAACAATATGGTAAAGATAATCTTAAGAACATAATAAATAAGTAAATATTTCAAAAATATATAAAGCCTAAGTAACACAATGACTAACACAATGATTAACACAATGACTAATTATGATTCCATAGGACTGAAGATGAGGAATGAAATCATGTCTTGATAGTTGATAGATTAGTATGCCAAATGAGAAACACACTTTTGGAAGTGATCAAGAAGGAATTTATATGTATGTATTTGTTCTGAATATTTTCTTTTCTAGTGGGAGGATGAAGGGAGAAAAAAAATAAATTTCATCACTAGAAAAAAAATTAGAGGGAATGGGTATTTTAGTTATTTTTCATTTTTGTGGGAATTAATTTCAAATTGAATTCTAAAATGGTTGGATCATTTTGGTTGGTTGTTGTCCTTTATCTTGAAAAGGACTAAAATGGCATCATTATATGAAGGTCAAGTTAATGTGTCCAACTGTGGCTGTTCAAACCAATATGAGCTCAGAATACTCTGCCACAGTTTGGACACAAATAGTTCCTATGAAAATTTGACTCTCATGTTTCTTCTGAACTAATTCAATTCTGCTTTGCTCATAGAGCACAATACCTTTTCTGATAAGAGCATGCCATACTGGGTAATCCTATGCCAGTGTTTCCCATTTCATACAATCAAGTTCTTAAGAAAGACCTTCAAAGTGTCCTTATATCAATTTTTTTTACCACCTTGTGAGTTCTTGCCCTGTGTGAGCACTCCATAAAATAATTGTTTGGCAAATGTACATTTGGTGTTTGAACAATGTGGCCAGCCCAATGGAGTTGTGCTCTCTCTGCAGTAGAGTTGGAATGCTTGGCAGTTTAGTTCTAGGAAGGACCTCAGTGTCTGGTATCTTATCATGCCAGGTGATCTTCAGAATCTTCCTGACACTTCACAGTTTCACCAATAGTATATACACCTATCTTCCTGCAATCCTTCCAACAGTGATAGCATTGCGGGCCACTTCCCTCAATGCTGGATTCTTCCCAGAACCCCCATCTTAGGGAAAGACTATAGAGCACAAGCTTATGACTTCATTTATGCAGCAGGGAAATCTCACTCTTTGTTTGTATTTATATCTCCAGCAAGTCACAGTGCCCACCACCCATTAAAAGCTTAATAACTTCTTATTAATTGACTTTTGTCATCTTTGCTAATTTGCTGAGCAAAATCTCAGCGATGCTTGGATTTGCACCTCTCTTATTAGAAGCACTCTTTCAAATAGTTGTTAATAGCTTGCAAATCTTCTGAGAATTGTTTGCAGCACTTAGTTTAAGCTAAAGAAATCTGAGTCTTGATGAAGTCTTAGTTCTGTAATTGTAATGATTTCTCACAATAGAAGAATATGGCACAAATGGCTTATAATGTACATGCTCAGCAGTTAGCGAAGACTGGCATAAATAATTGTTTCTCTATATATAACATTTGTTAAATTCCTTTCTCTTTATCTGTTGAAAGATTGAACTTGTGTTTCTTTCTTTAGTAAACTACTAAAAATGAGGTCTTAAGAGTTTGCATTAGGACAATGGCAGTGAGAATAAAAGGATGAAAGATAAACTGTAGTTTAAAAAATTGACTGGATTTGTTGACTAATTGGATGTGAAAGGAAAATGATGGACAAAGAGTGACTCATATTTGGTGTATGGATGACTGAGATAATAAGATGACTGAAAGATAAGGCAAAACTGAAAGGAGAGATAGTTTAGGGGAGAAGGATGATGATTTGGATTTCAGACATATTGAATTTTAGGGTACATTGGGCCATCCAAGTGGTACTCCAGTAGAGGTTTAGAGATGTGGGGCTGAAGTTCAGGAGAGAGGCAAAGACTATAATCTGTGTGTGTGTGTGTGTGTGTGTGTGTGTGTGTGTGTGTGTGTGAAAAAGACAAAGACAGAGAGACACAGAGAGAGGGACAAAGACAGAGAGAGAGAGAGAGAGAGAGAGAGAGAGAGAGAGAGAGAGAGAGAGAGAGAGAGAGAGAGAGAGAGAGAAAGGAGAGAGAGAGTGATTCTTAAGGTCATGAGACTAGGAGATCTTTCAGAGATAATATATAATAATATAATATATTATAATACAGAATAATTATAATATGTATGATAAGAATAGGAAGCCAAGATAAAATGATACAATCTTTTTGTATTTAGAGAGTGAGAGGAATTGAAACCATTGAATAAGAATGATGAGAAATAATGGAAAATCCTGACATTAATTGTCAATTCCTCTTTCTGTTTGTTCAGTGTCAGAAGAGTGGATTAATTAATGATATAAAAAGATACTCTTAAAATAATGTTTAATTTTATATATATTTCACAGTTCCAAATTAATATGCTAATTCATAACATTAAAAAATAATAAATTTAGAGTCGGAAGGAAATTTAAAGACCACTAAACCTAACCTCCAAATTTTACTGATGAGGAAATTGAGGACACACAGATATTAAGTGACTTATAAATGTCTTGAATGGGATTTCCAATCCATCTAATGTTTTCTTTACTTTAAGTCCCATGAACTTTCTACTATACTTAGAATTGGAATTTCAAACTAGTTTTCCAAATTTAAAAAAAAAAACATCTTGAGGAATCAAAATTACTTCAGTTTTCAATATCATGTTTCTACATGTGAGAAGTTCTTTTAGCCCTCAGGACTGTCATTGAGGTGAATGTGTGATCACAATCTCGAGTTAGAATTTCTGAATCTTCAATTAATGCGCCAAATTGTTTAAGATTATTTGAAATTATATATTATATTGGAAGAGGAGGGGGTGGAAGAAGAGGAGGAGGAAGAGAAGGAAGAGGAGGAAGAAAGTGATAAATCATTCCCAGAAGTTGTGATTCTCATAACTTGGGTTGGAATTTGAACTCAGGCTTGAGATCTATGTCAGTAAAGTCACATAGTTTAGAAGAGCATTCCTCTGCTTTCTGTTTTTCTCACCTATACTTTAAGAAAGAGTTTCTAAGAAAATTGTGCTCACTCTATGTCAGCTGCGTGCATATGACTTATGGGAACACAGACTAACTCCTATTACAGTTTCTGGATTTTATTATCAAGAAAGGAAAAGCCACTTTTTCATGGCAGACACTTTATTTCACTTGCAAAGATTAAACTTATTGGAGCCAAGTATCACTCATCATCTGCTTTCTCAGGCAGAAGAATTATGAAGAAGGGGTTTATTGATTTATCTCTGTTCTTGAAAATCCAGTCCTGTTTCTGACTCCTCAGTATGAAATGTATAAATTCAGAATTGTATTCAAATTATTTTTCTTTTTTTTCTGGCAATATATGAATTCATACCACAAAGGACTTCAGTAACTTGTTCTGTAAACCACAGTTAAACAAGAATGAATTGCAAATGTCATATGTCTTCTGAAATAGGGGATTTTTTAAAAAGTAAAACTTTTTCTTCAGAACATGAGTCAATGCAAACATTTTCTAAGAGACAAAGGGAAAAAAATCACTTCCAGATATTTTGTAGAATCTAACCTCTCATTCCCACTAGTCAAATATTAGAACCAAAAAGAGACTTTATAGATTATCTAATCCAACTCCCTATTTCTACACATAGGAAAATGAGGCTCAGAAAGATTGTGACTTTCCCCTAGTCATATAGTAAGTATCAGAGATGAGATTGGAAACCATTTTTAAACTCCAAATCCAGGGTTCTCTAGTTAATATATACACACATTGTACATATGCACATACCTCTCAAAAATATACACACATTTCATTGTTATTCAGTTGTTTCTGGTTGTGTCCAACTTTTTGTTTCTTGGCAAAGATACTGGAGTGGTTTACCATTTAATTCTCCAGCTCATTTTACAGATGAGGAACTGAGGCAAACAGGGTGAGATGAATTTTCCAGAGCTAAATTTGAACTCATGACGACAGGTCTTCCTGACCCCAAGTCTGGTGCTCTATTCATACATCCACATATGCATACATATAGATATAGCTATACATACATCTACATATATATATGTGTGTGTGTGTGTGTGTGTGTATGTGTGTGTGTATATATATATATATATATATATATAAAGAGAGAGAGAAAGATACACACAGATTGTAAATATATATATATATCCATAGACATTATATATACATATTAATATATCTAAGTAGATATTTATATATATAGATATCATATGTCAATATGTACTTGTGTATATACATAAATATGTATATACATATATTTAATGTAAAGAAACATAGATATGTATATATTTAATTTAACATTTTCCACTTGACCATTTTCTTTCTTATCCTAGATATATTGATTTCTTTTGTGCAAAAGCATTTCGACTTCAAGTAAGAAGTAAAATCACTTATTTTATCTTTTATAATTATCTTTCTTATTTGAAGAATAACATATATGAACAATACATGCTCTGCTTCTCTTCTATTTGTTTTGTGATAGATTTAATATTCAGACACATTTAAAATTTATTTTAGAATATTTTATAGGCGTTGTTCTAAGCAAGATTTCTGCCAGACTACTTTCAGTTTTCCCAGCAGACCTTATCAAATAAATGGTTCTTTCTTAAGTAGTTATGATATGGGTTAATGACTTCCATTGCTTCTAATTCTCCCATGTCTAGGCTATTCCACTGACTATTTTCTCTATACTGATTGTTTTTTGATAAATTTCTGCTTTATAATATAGTTAGAGGTCTGAAAGTATTATTCCCACTTCATTTCTAATTTTTTGGGGGTATTTCCCTTGTTACTCTAGATCTTTTATTATTTCAAATAAATTTTGTTATCATTTTATCTAGTTCACTAAAGTATTCCTTTGATAGTTTGGCATTAAAACTATAAATTGACTTTGGTTATAATGTCATTTTTATGATCTTGTCCTGGCCCAAGAACAAGTACTGAATAGGAGAGCTTTGTAATTTTATTTATACAAACATTTTCTATGCTTTAGTAAATTGATTCCCAAATCTTTTATGCATTCTGTAGTTGTTTGGGATGGATTTTATTTTTGCAATTATTACATTACAAAACTTGATTTCTGTGGGTTTATTTTGTAGCCTGAAACCTTCCTGAAAATTCTAATAGTTTAATTATTAAAATCTTTGCTAGTCCCTAGGTCTTTCTAGGGAAGCTATCATATCAAGAGCAAATAAGAAAAGTTTTATCTATTCTTTTCACATCCTTATATCGTTAGTGGTTTTTTTCTTTTGTCATGTCTTTTACTAACATTTCTAAAATTACATTAAACAATACTGAGAATAGTAGGCATCCTTACTTTACTCCTCTGTTACTGGGGAAACTTTCACTGTATCCCCATTACATGGAATGCTTGTTTTGCATTTTAAATAGAAACTTTCATAGTATTAAAATACTTA
The DNA here is from genome assembly GCF_048593235.1 of Sminthopsis crassicaudata. Taxonomy (NCBI): domain Eukaryota; kingdom Metazoa; phylum Chordata; class Mammalia; order Dasyuromorphia; family Dasyuridae; genus Sminthopsis; species Sminthopsis crassicaudata. The sequence continues at coordinate 528,750,866 of NC_133617.1, read as the reverse complement.
TGTTTTTTTAGTTTTTTTTTTTTTTTAACATGATTGAATGCTATAGTTTACCAAAAATTCTTTGTACATCTATTAAGATAATGGTATAGGTTTGAATGGTTTTGCTTTTATTGCTTTAAATTTTTTATTTTTATTTTTTTGTTGAGGCAATTGGGGTTGTGTCACACAGCTAGGAAGTGTTAAGTATTTTAATCTAGATTTGAACTAAAGTCGTCCTAACTTCAGGACTGGTACTCTATCCACTTTACTACCTAGCTGCCTCTAATGCTTTAAATTAATTTTTTTTCTTAATATCAAAACCTCCTTGCATCTTTAATATGAAGTCCAACTCAATCATGAATAATTTCTTGCATAAATCACTGAACTACAGTCTGATAGGAATTATTTTTTAGGAGAGTTCTTTTCCTCTTGGTAGTTACTTTACATCTAATTTTTTTTTTCCTTTTCTGAAATTAGATTACTTAGTATCTTCATTTAGCCATCCTTTATTTTGGATTTTTTATATTTTTAAAACATATTTGTATTTTTGAAGGTATTTCATAATTTTGGTTTGTTATCTATTGCTCCTTATAGCATATTGTCCCTTTCCTTTTTTATATTGGGAATTTTTATTTTTGCTTTGTTTGATAACATGACTGCAAGTCCTTCTTTTTTAGTTTCATCTGATGAATAAGAAATTTTATTCCAGTCTCTTATTTTTCTTCTGTCTTGTTGCTTTATCATTTTAGTCACATCTGACTTTTCATGATCCCATTTGGGATTTTCCTTGCAAAGATCCTAGCGTGGTTTGTCATTTCTTTCTCCAGTTCATTTTACAAATGAGGAACTGAGGCAAATAGGGTAAAATGACTTATCCTGGGTCACACAGTTGTTAAACATCTTGAGTCAGACTTGAACTCATGAACATGAGTCTTCCTGATTCCATGCCTAGCACGCTATCTGCACTAGCTAACTACAATTTATTTTAGATATAACTTTGTTTTATTCTGTGTATATCTTTGTTTTTAAGATATATTTATTGCAAACAATGAATTTGTAGGGATTTATTTTCATGTACAATAAGTCATACTTTATTTTAAAAGTCAGTAAATCACTTTTAAAGTGATAAAAGTTAAGTTTATATTTTCCTCCATTTGTTTATAATATTGCTTATTATCTAAATTAGGAATGTTCTTTGTTATTCTTTTTCCTCTTTAAAGTCATTATTTTTTCTCATGTTATGTTTGCTTAGACAAAAACAAAGAAAGAAAGAAAGAAAGAAAGAAAGAAAGAAAGAAAGAAAGAAAGAGAAAGAAAAGGGACCTGGATCTTTGGTCTTTTCATTCATTCTTTTTTGTTTTAAGTGTAGGATTCAGATTCTACCATATGACCTTGAAATACATGCCATAAAAATCTCTGGGAATCCAGAAATTCATATCAAGTTCTGCACCCAGTCGGTGATAAGGTGACATTGCAAACTTTAGACTTGAACTTTTTGTTGTTGAGTTGTTTCAGTAGTGACCCCATTTGGGATTTTCTTGGCAAAGATACAAGAGTAGTTCACCATTTCTTTCTCCAGATCCTTTTGCAGCTGAGGAAACTAAGAAAAACAGTGACTTTACCAGTGTTATACAACTAGTAAGTGTCTGAAGCCATATTTGAGGTTTGAATTTGATGGAACTAATATGTTGGAACTGAAATTATTTTGTTATTAATTACATATGGTATTCAAAATTCTTGACTTAACCATGTTCTTCTGTGAGATCTATGACACTTAACTTGTGTCTATGCATGTCTTTGAGACTGAGATGTTTTGTTTGGGTATAGAAAATGTGTCCTTCTAATACTATAGTATTTTTCTTCTCTTCTTACATATTATCCAATACTTCAATATATTTGTATTCCTAATTAGTAACTCTCTGTTTCTCTTCTATGAAGAAACGTGTGACCATAAATTTAGGGCTTTCTGGTCTGCTAATTATCTGCCATTAGTTCCTTTTAAACTTTTATTTTTAAGATTTTTATTTCTCTTTAAAGCATTCTGAAAAATTCTACTGTAGTTCCATACTTTCTTGGAAATTGATAGACTTCTATCTCATTAGGTTTTGGTTTAATTTCCTCGGTCTTACAATATTTATTTAATACATTTACACTCATTTGGATATCTTGGTAATCATGTTCCCATCTGTTTTAATATCTTATCTGTTGACTTATCTACTTCTGCTTTAAGATTTAACTGCATTTTCTTCCTCTCAGAATCTTTGATCATTTTAGCCTTTTTTTCTTCACACTCCTCCATTATTTACTTTCTCAGTCCTTTTACTGAAGAATTTACTACCAGAGCTGGACCAAAAAGTTGAATCAGATCCCTCCCACTTTGGAGAATTTGCTTTTCATCAATGTGGGTCATAGCTAGCTCCTCTAGGACATTTAAATTGTACTTCAATTAATTACAAAAATAATTTACAATTACATTTTTAAAATACATTAAACAAAACCATATACATATGCAAATATATACATAAATACATTTATATATATTTATACACACATTCACATACACACATCCAAAAGCCATTATCCATTACATAAGTTCTCAAAGGAGATGATTAAATGGTTCATAAATGAAGAATTGTAAACTCTTAGTAACCAGTGCTTAAAATCCTTACTAATAAGAGAAATATAAATCAAAACAACCCTGAGGTTTCATCTCACATTCAGTAAATTGGCAAATGATAATATATGGGAATAATTGATATTTGAGTATTTGGAAAAATAGGCACTTGTTTAGTAGGTGTAACTGAATTAGAATGTAACTGAATTAGAATAACCATTTTGGAAAGCATTTGGAATCATGCAAATAAAGTAACTAAAATGTCTATACTTTTCAACTCAGAGATTTTTGTTTTTACTAGATATATGACCCAAGGAGGCCATGGATAAGAAGAGAGTCCCTATAGATATGAAAATATTTGTGGCAATGAAGAATATATGGTAGTGAAGAACTGTACACAAATAAAATGTCCATTGATTGGGAAATACCTTAATAAATTATAATACATGAAGATGATGGTATATTGTTGCTATTCCTTCTGCAGTTCATTTTACAAATAAAGAAACTGAGGCATGAGGGATTAAGATACTTGCTGAGGGTTACACTGCTAATAAATGAGGCTGTATTTGAATTCATGAAGATGAATCTTCCTGACTCTAAGCCTGGCTGGCTATCCAGGGTATCACTTACTGCCTGATGAAATATTACTGTGCTATAATAACTGACAAATATGACAAATACAAAAAATGAAAAGAATTACATGAATGGATAATGAAAAAAATAGAACCAAGAAGGCAATATATATATATATATATATATATATATATATATATATATATATATATATATATATATATATATATACATATATATATATATAATGATTACAAAAAATGTAATTGGAAAGAGCACAACTACAAAAGCAAAGCAATGTAATGTGAATTTTGTAAAACTATAAACAAAAGGCTCCAAAGAAAACTTATAAGAAGATACCTCCCACTGCCATTCCTTCCCAATTCCTTTGTAAAGATGGAAAGTCATAGCTTGTAGTATTGCCAATATTTTCATATATTTATTATGCATTGATTGTTTTGTTGATTTTTTTCTTCTTTGTTCCCCTTTAAAATGTTTCCATCTTTAAATAACTTTGTTTGTTATATGGGATAACTCCCTGGGAAGGGAAATAGAGACATTTAGATGATATGAATACTTGAGGTAGTCATACTATTTTATTTAAAACCAAAATAAAATCTGAGTTGATTTATAAAATCTCTTCCACATCAGCTTCTTCAGCCAACTTTTATTTTTCATCCTTGTTAGAATTTTGAGCCTTTTTTGTTTTCAAATTTTAATTCTTGATTATTTCTCAGGGAGATTTCTCCAAGAATATTAGTCCATGAAAACCTCTTTATACATCCTCTGAACTTCTATAAGCTCTGGTTTGAAGCTATTCCTCCAAAAAATCCAAATATATAAAAATTCTTTATCATTATAACTCTTTTCCTTTCTTTTTGGATGGTTTTCACCCTTCTTCATAGGTATCTGGATGTGTTCTAGGTGATCAGGCTTCCTAGCAGCCAGTCCACAAATAAAAGGGGTATTGCTGTGACATGTTTTTATCTATATATAAATGGACTTATCCTTTTCTTCAATTTACTTTCCTTTGTACAGGGTCTACATCTGTTTTAAGTGTGAATTAAAGATAAATTCTTCTTGGCATGTTACCTGACAAGAAGGTACAATCTGCCATTCTGTATGCAAAGGGGCAAAATAGTTGGCTTCTATATAGTAAATAATGAAAGGAAGATGATCAATTATCTGGTTAATTTGATTCATGTAAACATCCAATAGGGATACTTTTGGCCAATTTTTGGCCTATGTGGACATAGGCTCTGAAAGAGATACAAAAAAGTGGTTTCTGGAGTACATATGAATCAATCATGTAAATGAGCATATCTACACAGCGTCACATTCCAGAATTGCACAGGCAATGGGGACTAATGAATTCAGACAGAAAGCTTCAGAAATATGGGTTATACTTTCATAAATAATTGCATCACAAATAAGAAGGAGGGAGATTGCCTTTGCTTATCAAAGAGATGCCCTTTTCTATAATCCCTTAAGAGAATTCAGAAGGATTGAAGAGCTTTCCCCAATGGTGACTTTCATTTTGACAGGAGAAAAAAAGATTCTACTCTTCAGATGAAAATATATATTTTTTAAGCCCAATTTGTTCCTTGATTCAACTGTTAGCTTTCTGCCAAGATACTCACTAATGCCTCTGGCTGGGCAGAGTATGAGGAAATAAACTCTTTAGCAACATGGTACTGTGATGACAAACAGACCAACAAATAAACAAAATCTTTCTCTTTAAGGAAAAAAAAAGGTTCATTGTATTTGAAAGGCCTGAACCCTTCAAAGTCAACCAAGGACTTATCAGACAAATGAAAAATCCGTTTTGTCCAGATTTTCTTAATAAATGCTAGCAAGTCACTAAGCTAAGTAATTCTGTTGAGACACTCAGATTACTGAGGACTTTGAAAGTGGGTTGTATAACTCATGGAATGCTTGCCTGCATACAGTTAAATAGAGTGAATTTTCTTTCTTCTCTCAGACAGGCATTCACTGAAACACTTTGAGATCAGCCTGAAGAAGACCAATTTTGGAAATTGCCATCGAGTGTCTGACAGAAAGCCTTACCCTTCCCTTGCCTATTCATATCCTTGGAGTATATCCTTTTGCTACACTAAGCTTTTGCTCTCTTTGCTATTCCTTATGATGAAAAAATATACAAGGCTAATTCCAGTCATATTGGAAAAATGTCAGAGATGAGAATTGGATTGAGTGCATTCCATTGAGCATGTGTAATATTAGGCAAACATTGGCCATTTCTATTGAAACATTTTTTCTTGCTAATAATGTACATGGACAATCAGGGGCTTCTGGTTATTCTCCCTGTGTACCATTTCTCTCTCTAATGCCATTCATCAATCAGAGATAATGGGTATTGGAAGAGCTGCTTATACAATGAACTTTAAAAGGAGAAATACATTTCTCTGCTGCTTTCTCCTATGTCTCTCATCTGAATGTGTGGTTTGGAAATCTTAGATTCAAAATCACTTGGACCTCCACTGAAGTGGAGGAAGGGATTTTTCCCCTTCTTCCCATAGCAGTTGTTATGGTTGTAAACACATAACAACTAGAGATTATGCTTGCCTCTATGAGCCTGAGACAGATCTCATAGCCCTAGCTGTTGCTTTTGCTCTGTTTTCTTGCTGTAGTGCAGGGAATGAATAGTGATCCTGAGAGATGAACTTTGTAAGCTCAGTGGCTTGGGAGTCTGAGTTTCTGAGACTCTAAGTCAAAGCCATCTGCCTTATATAGGATGTATTTCCTGCACCTATTAAATTTTTTCTTGGAGAACAGGACAATTACTGACAAAAAGAATGAGTCAACAACAGCTAGCTTATCAGAAACCATCTCAAGTTGCTTGGAGAGTGCAGAGCTAGAGTGAAGGGAAAATATCTGTTCAGCAGTTCCAAAAACTGTTTCATCATTTAATGTTTTAAATATAAGTCTTTCAGGAGGCTGATAGTAGTTACCTCCATATAACTACATAAGAGGAGTTACTATATCATGTTTTAATTGTTTGCCAATGCAAACTTAAATCTTGTGATTTAAGCATTTCTACAGTGGTAAGATTTATAGATAGTAATCCTGTGCTTTACTTTGTACACTGAATACCTTCTAGAAGGGACCATTTTAATCCCTTTTAAAGAAGCCCCTCAATTTGTGCCCAACCTTAGATTTAATAGATTTTTTTTCCCCTGGGACTCCTAGATGGAGGTGTAGTAAATGAGAGCTTGAAAAATGTCTGACTTTCCTCTTGGATCCTAAATTCTTTAAGAACTGAATCCATTCTACAGAAATCCAGAATAGGGCCTCTTAAATGGAAGTGGGCACCCCCGCCTCTTAGACCATTGTGTCTTTTTTTTTTTTTTAATTAAGTGACTTGCCCAGAGTCACACACCTAGTAAGTGGCTCAGAATTCAGGTTCTCTTGACTTTCAGGGCTGGTATTCAATCTACCATACCATCTAGTTATGTCTCTTTTGAGTCTTTAAAACAGGAAAAAAAGTGTTACCTTCTCCTTTGCCTTTATTTCCATGTCAAAGTCTTCTAAGTAGAGCCAATAATTAAAGATAAAAAAGGATCTGTGCTATTTTTATACAGTACATGAACAAATGTTTATTATGTTGGACTCCTAAGAAAGAAAGAGATGGGGGGGGAGAAGGAGGAGAGAGAGAGGTGGAGGGAGAGGGAGAAAGAGAGAGATAGAGAGAATAAAAAAGGAAGGAAGAGAAAAAAAGAGAAATAGAGAAGTAAAGAAGAAAAATAAGAGAAAAATAAAGGAAAGAAGAAAAGAAGAGAGAGAAAGAAAGAAAAATTAAAGAAGAAACAAAAAGAGAAAGAAAAAGACAGAAAGAACAAAATAAGAAATAGAAAGAAAAAGGAGGAATGAGAAAGAAAGACTGAAAGAAAAAAGAAAAAAGGAAGACAAAGAAGAAAGAAAAAAGGAAGGAAGGAAAGAAAGAAAGAAAGAAAGAAAGAAAGAAAGAAAGAAAGAGAGAAAGAAAGAAAGAAAGAAAGAAAGAAAGGAAGAAAGAAAGAAAGAAAGAAAGAAAGAAAGAAAGAAAAAGAAGAAAAAAGAAGTGAGCCACTACTAAGGCACAAAGTGTCCACAAGATTCTGTGTTGTGAATTGTAAACGAAGCATCTCTGTTTTCTTTTTGTTCTGCTTGATTATTGCTCTTCACTTATTTTTGATTTGGACTTATCTCATACCACTGGCCTTTCAACTCTCTACCTGCCTCTCCAGTAACTGAATCTGGCCTCTCCATGATGAACCAATAATTTTGGCTCTATCCAAGTATGTGTAATTATTCATTGATCTACACACAAGATGCCCTGTTTCCCATCTCTGTGCTTTTGCATTTGTTGTTCCACGTGTCTAGACTCCTTTTCCACCTCCTCTTTGGCCTAGTTTCTTTCTGAACACAGCTTGAGTGCTATCCTCTTAATGGAAATTTTCTCTGTTGGTTCTTCTTTCCTTCCCCAAAATACCTTGCCATCATTTAATATATATTCTCTATATACTCATATATGGGTAAGTTACTTCCTTCATTAGAATGAAAGCTTCGGGAGAGTGGGGACTCTCACTTTTTGCTTTTGTATCTTTAGTACTTAATTAACATTATACTTGGTATATAATAGATGCTTACTAAATTATTGTTGATTGACTAAACCCTATTGCTTCAGTTAGAGATTGTAGTATAGTGGACAGAGTTTGGAGTTGGAATCAACTCCAAATTGCATTCCTCCGGCACCTACTGGTTGTGTGGCTATGGGCAAATCACTTAACCCCTGTGAGCCTCAAGAGATTTGGTAAGACTATTTTCTGAGTTACAGATGGATTGTAATCTGTCCTGGGGGAAAGAATTTCCACATCAACAAAATAATAGCCATTTAATTTGTTTGCTTCACTTTTGTAACTTAACATGGCCCAGGGCATTTCAAAGCCTGCTAGATTTCTTCCCTGGTATATTAGGAGGGACAGGTCACCTCCTTGTTATGGTTCATCATTATAATTGGAAGAAATGACATTGTCTCTGTCCCCTGGTACCAAAGTCATTTTCCATTTTCTTGGTTTAGGTTAGAACCCATAAGAAGCATACTCACTTTTTCAGGCCTAGGAAAATGGGGGTGGGTCTTAGTGGTCAGGAGAACCCTTGCTGCAGTAAAAAAAATTAAGATACAATCCAGGCTGGGATACTCATTTCACTGGTTGGAATCTAAAATAACTTAAATAGATAAGCATAAAGATAGAAGAATAAATCTTGTCCTCTTTTAGAGGGAAGAATAACAACAAATTTGGGACTTTTAAGCAATTCTATATAGGTTTCAGGATATAGTATCATACTAAACTACCTTGCAGCTATGAGAACACTAATCATTTCATAGACTTATTCTTAACATAAATATTAGCCCTCATGTTAAAAAATGAAGACAAGGTATTTTACTATAGGAGATACCATTAATGGTGGGGGTTTTAGTGGAGGAGGGTCTGCAAAATCTAATTTTTGAAGTCTGTCTAATAAAACACAAAACTTGTTAATCTTTTTTTCAAGATTCAGTCCCTCTATTTCCCCATTCTCACTATTTAGTTCTAGAGGATATTAAATCCTACCAGTTTTAAGAAATAAATCATGATGACTGAAACCAAAGAAATTGTCGGATCTTAATATTGATTCTATGCCCATTATTATTACTATATACCCCCCAATGTATTTTATTATAAATGGTATAAGGCAATCATGTAACCTTAAGAGGTCCTTAAGCTCCCTTAGCCTCAGTTTACTCATCTGTAAAACAAGGGGAGTGAGGGTATATATCTATATTCTTAGAGTTCTTAAAATGAAACTTTGATAATCCCTTCACAATAGTCACTGACTAAGGGCAATCAAGCAATCCTGGTAGGAGTTCTGTCCCCAAACTTACCAATTTTGTGATTTTGTAAATCACTTTACTTTTAAGTCTCAGTTTCCACATTTGTAAAATGCATATAATAATCCTTGTGCTTTCCACCTTATAGAAAAAATCACTTTGTAAATTTTAAAGACCCACGGGAATATGCAATATGTTCTTGATTCTATGACCTCCCAAGGGCAGAGGCTTTCATAGCACGTGAAATTATTCTCCTTTCCTCATTATTTTTTCTGTTAAATCATAATGATGACTTTTTAAGGCTGCTTCCATATAAGTACCAAGTTATAATGGGAAAACTGCATTTGAGCCTAGAACTCAGAGGATATGGATTCAAATCCCAGCTTGACCACTTGTTATTTGTATGAACTTGAACAAGTCATTTAACTAGGTTTTGTTTCCATATTTGTAAAATAAAAAGATTGAATTGGATAATCTCTAAGATTTAGAGCTCTAGAGCTATAAGCTTATCATCCAAGAGAGAATGCAATAAACATTTATATATCACCTACTTTATCCAAAACACTATGTTAAATACTAGAAATATTATCTTGGTTGATCCTTACAACAGCCCTGAAATGTAGGTATTACTGTTATTCCCATTTTACAGATGAGAAAAATGAGGCAAACAGAGATTAAGTAATTTGCTCGGAGACAGACTACTAGTAAGTGTCTGGAACATTCTACCCATCGTGCTACCTAAAAATGATAGTTGTTACCAAAAAAATGGGCATCATATTATCTTGGCTAGAAGAGACAATGTGGTACAATGGAAAGAATACTGCTTGATCAATGATGGACAGAATCAGCTACACCCAGAAAAGGAACACTGAGAAATGAGTGTAAACTGTGAGCACTTTTTTTGTTTTGTTTTTCTTCCCAGATTATTTTTACCTTCCGAATACAACTCTTCCTTTGCAACAACAACAACAAAATTCGGTTCTGCACATATATATTGTACCTAGGACATACTATAAGATATTTAATATGTACGGGAATGCCTGCCATCTAGGGGAGGGGGTGGAGGGAAGGAGGGGAAAAACTCGGAACAGAAGGGAGTACAAGGGATAATGTTGTAAAAAATACCCATGCATATGTACTGTCAAAAATGTTATAATTATAAAATTAATAAAAAAAAAAGAATACTGCCTCTGAAATTAGAGAACCTGGATTCAAATTTTGCCTCTGATATTTGTAATCTGTATGACTTTGAGCAGGGCACTTATCCATCTTGGACCTGAATTTTCTTGTTTGTAAAATAAGGGGCTTAGACTAAATGACCTCTGAGGTTCCTTCCAGTTTTAGACATACCATATCCAGTAACTTCTCTTATGGAGTCATTGTTATCTGTGATTGTGATTGTGATAGGGGAAAAGTTGTTAGAGGATATAGCTCATGCCAGACCACTCTGCATAATCCATAAAAAAGTAGCTGCTTCTCTGTGGGAGATAACCTAGAAACCCTCACCAAGAAGCTATTGATTTTCAGGCTATTACAAGGAATGAACATTGTGTCAATTTGGCTCTGGATACTTCTAGTCCCATCTTCACACTATGCTCTATGCCAATTATTTATAAATCACAGATTGCTAAACACCATATTTCTGATGATTGGTCTGTGATTTGAAGGACAGACACTTCATCCAAAGTATTGTTGTCATCATATCTCATTATTCTCAAACACATGGCCAAGCTGAAAACATGGAGGTCACTAATATTACCCTAAAGTAGATGGTCGAAGGAATTGACCATCACAAATGGTCAGAGTTTTAACTGTTTATTATGGCCTTCCAATTTCAACAGTAAGAGTGAATACTACCTGAATTATTAATGGGATGAGGTCTCAAGCCTATGTTAGTTCAGTCTTAATTTTTATTGTAAAAATTATTGTAAATTTTTTATTATAAAAATAAGAATATATTCTAAATTCTTATTGGTTGTATCTATTCTTGATTTTTAGGGGCAGATGTATGGCACTATGAATAGAACATTTGGCTTGGAGTCAAGAAGACTCATCTCCTTGAGTTCGAATCTGGCTTCAGACACTTCCTAGCTGGGCAAGTCATTTACTGTGTTTGTCTCCATTTTTTTCATCTGCAAAATGAGTTGGAGAAGGAAATGGCAAACCACTCCAGTATCTTTGCTTAAAAAACTCCAAAATGGAGTTGCAAAAAGTTGGACGCTACTAAAATAAAAAGTACCGAAAAACAACTGCTCTTTGTTCTTAGCAAAAAAAAAAAAAAAAGTTTTTTTAAATTTTTTTTATTATTTTAGGAACTCTAGAATTATATCCAATTGGATTCTTGGCAGAATAATTGAAGTCATGGAGCCTGTATCATAAAAGGTCTAGTGGTACAAGTTAACCAGTATATCAGCTACAATTACAAACCTCCCAGGATTCCTACACAGCAATGGAACTGGAACTGCTAGAAGCATCTTCCCTAGAGACATTTGATAATGATATGTCCTTCTAAGTCTCAATGCACTCAACAGCCATGAAATGAGAACATTTGAGAGTAGAATCATTCCTTTAAAAGTATATCAAGGGGCAGCTAGGTGGTACAGTAGATAGAGCACCAGCCCTGAAGTCAGGAGGACCTGAGTTCAAATTTGGTCTCAGACACTTAACACTTCCTAACTGTGTGACCCTGGGCAAGTCACTTAACCCCAATTGCCTCAACAATATATCTCAAGTGGATCTCAATCCTCTTTGGTGAAAATTTCAGTAGGGATGTTTGGGAGTAGGAAAGAGACACACTGGTACCAATCCCAAGTCTCTGGTTGTGTGTGCTTTTTATTTAAGGGGCCCACTGGATGGAGCCAGAAAATATTCTATCAGACTGCCATTATCATATATAACCATAAACAAGATAGTGGTGTGGTAAAATATCAGTATTTAATAATATTTAGTAATGCTTGGGGTAATTAGTCATATTAATGTTAGGTTCCTTCTAAATCTCATTACCATTTTGTTTCTTAGAAGTTCTCTTTGTTGTACATTGTAATGATTTTTTTGAACTGTTCCTTTTATCTTTTTTAAAATATGCATCAAGGCATATTCTTGGTGAATTTTATCTCATTTTCTATACTGTTGCTTTCAAAGCCTTCCAAGGCCCAAGAGGGTTTCAGGATTATATAAAAAGTGGGAGTGTTCCTACACATACTATGAAATGTATATTTAGAATATTTCAAGTCAGAATTTTTGCTCCCAATTTTTTCTCATTTAATTTGTTTTCATTTCTCTGCCTTTTTCCACTCCTTGTATTCCTCATTGCCAGAGGAAGAGGAGCCACTAGACAGTGAAGGAGTGTAAAGCGGGCCACCAGCCAACTTTTCTGAATTTCCTGGGCCATATTTTGGAGAGCACAATTTTCTAAGCCCAATATAATAAGGACTTCTGGGTTTTCTATAAGGGGGTCTCAAGAATTCAGACTGTCCAATTCATTGCTTGCCTTGTTTGATAGTAACTCAGCTAAGCAAGCTATTATTCAACCATTGGCTTTAAATGAATAGCTGACAGGATTTTTTGTTTGTTTGTTTTCAGGGAAGCTTCTTGTTAGGCCCCAAATTGCAAGTGTGTGTCAAGAATGATTCAGGCCCAGGTATATAAGCTGCCACCATCAGCCTTATCTAACAGTTGATAGATTTGGTGAATAACAAGGAATATTGTTAAGAAAACTTTAGTATAGTAAGCAGCAAGGTGGAAAAACAACCCATATGAAATTCTAAGATGAGAAAAAATTAGTATCATCTTGAGACTGAGGGAAACACAAACAAAAGCTTTCCTCAAATTAATTGGGAACCTTTGAAGTGTGTGGTTTTGTTTTTATTTAAATCCTTCTGTGCTTGGGGACACCATTTCTAAGTCAAAAGAAGGTGACAGCTGAATGATTTATACATGAGTAAAATCATTAAGAATAAAATTCCAGAGAAATAGAACACGCTGATACCATCACTTGTCTTTTCTACACAAAGTCATTGGGTCATCACTCCAAACAAATAACATGACATTTCATGCTTACTGAATGAAAAAAAAAAATCCTTTCAAAGGCATCCTTTGGTGTCTCCTTCTGTTATGACACTTCAGTTTCCTTGTTTTTAAATTGAAGTGACCTTGTATTTTCAATTATTTGTCTATATAACAAGCTCTGGCAGGTTTTAACAAAATGATAATATTCTCCATAAGAAATTAGTAGACAAATTGTAGTTCTATTGTCTGAGAATAGCCTCTCTAAACTAGGGGAAGTTCATTACCACTAAATGGTTGACCACCAAATGACATTTTATTTTTTTCCTATCACAACAAGGCTCAGGAAGGCTGGATTTTATATTGTGCATGAAGGGTATGTCCATCCTGATAAAATAATGATCTTTTTGACTTATTTGATGTAACCAAAGTGTATTTTCTAGGTTCTATGGAAGTAGATGGCAGTCACAAAGACTGTGATTCTACTCTTTGCTCCCTTATGTCTCTCCATATATGACTTTCTGATTTATTTACTTTGTGATAGAAACAGCATCTATTTTCTGTTATTTGGGCTGATTTCTTTTTAAAGTGTGAAGGAGATGATACAAAAGATTTTGATTGGTTAAGAGAAGTAGGGCTTAAACTATTAGCTTGATTTATTGACATTTGGGGTATAAAAAGCCCAGCCTACTAGGTGTCAGAACTCCTTTGCATTGATGGAATTACCAATTTTATGAGAATTAACATATCTTTGAGCATTGCCCACAAGCTTCATTTGCCTGAATCAATGTTATGTCCTTATTGATCCTTTTGATTGTCCAGTAAACTTCTGTTTTTGTCAATTATTTTATAGCCCGTGAGCATCTCATTCCATTTAAGTTCCGTGCCTGAACCATTGGACATGCCTTAATTAGGTCTGGACTAGAAAAATTGGTGGTAGTCAACAAGATGGGCTTAAAATTACTTCATGGGAGAAGGATGATTCAGATAAAGAAGAGTTTCAAGTGACTGGATAGCCCGGTTTGAAGCCTGTGGCTGCTAAATTCTAACCTCATTCCCCTCAATGGGAAGAGCAAGGAATTCCCATTGTCCCTGTTGATCAAGTCCCCAACTTAATGGGTTTGAAGGAAGTAAACAATAAGGGTAAAGATGCTACAAGAGCTTGTATTCCCTGGCTCCTGGTTATTATTTTAGAAAAGCAAGATCACCAGAATAAGGAAAATGAATGTAAGTTGCCTTTGGCTACAACTGATCAGAGATATGAATACACATTTCATTTTTAAGGATCATGCTTTGAAGGTAGAGAGGCAATTTATGCATTTAACTAACAGATGTTGAAAGGTGAAAGAGTGATGCTGGTAAAAGTGGAAAATGATAGGCAACCATTGCAAATGGACATAATAATGAACTTTGTAGCACCCCAAACATAGCACAATGATTTGCACAGAGTAGGTCAGTAGAAAATGATTGGTAAATTAATGAATATTAGTCTTGTACAAATAGAATTTCATCATATTCATTCAATGAATTTGTGGTGAGACAGATGCACTGGGAGAAAATTCTCTGTTGGGCTAGGCTTAAACCTGATTGGTTCAGTGGCTCAGGCTAAGACTTGGAACAAAATGAGACCCTCATGGACCATAAAAATATTAACAAAGAGAAGTTTAATTAATTATTCAGAAAGATCAGTAAGGATATAAAATTGATTTATATGAATCAGGCTTACCTTTTCCTTCATATCTGAAAGCATCTATTAAAAAGACATGCTGTCAGTCACAAAACTGGGAAATTCCACCAAACTGGGTGATAAAGTAAATAGTGGGCCAGTCCAGGAGCTAGATTCATCTTCCTGAATTCAAATTCTGTCCTCAAACATTTACTAGCTGTGTAACCCTGAGCAAGTCATTTCATTCCTGTCTATCTCAGTTTCTACAACTGTAAAATGGGGATAATGATAACACCTACCTCCCATGATTTTTGTGAAGATCAAATGAGAGTAACTGTAAAGTGCCTGGCACAAAACAGAAACAGAAATAAATGTTAACTATTAAAGTTGTTATTCTTATGCCAAGTGGCTCTGCAATGTGCCAAAGTTTGATTTAATCAACACAAGGTCATTTATAAACATGTGCATTTGGAGGGCCTCATCATCTGTCCGCAAAGAACATCTCATTGAACTGAATTCTCAGTGGGATCTCCTCTATCATAGTGGCAAATACTGTTGGTGAGAATGTACCTCCCTTTATAACGCCTTATTTTATATCTATTTCAAAATAAATATTATGAAGTTGAATTATTTCTGTCCTTATATGTTCCAAAGAAGCTTTAGTAATCTTTATGTATGAATGGTAGAGTGTTTTGTATACCATATTATGATAATAATTATTATTATTATGATTAGTATCAGAATAATTAAGTAGGGTTATTTCTGTTCTTACATTTCCAAGGAAATTTGAGTAATCTATATGTATTCATGAAGACTATTTAGTTATACCAGATTATTATTATAATTATTATTATGATTATTGTTAATTTGGGTTCTCTTTTATATTTTTCATGGAATCTTGAGTAACATTTATGTATTGATGAGAGACAATGTTTTGTTACACCAGATTAAATTTTAAAAAAATCAACAAATAAGCAAAATGAGATTTTATATTTTCTTTCATTTGATATTGAGGTAATAAAAATATGGTTCATTGTTGAATTTTGCTTGTGAAAATTTGCTTTTTCCCTATGAATGTCCTTACCAAGACGTGCTTGATTCATTCACAGATGATGCATAAATGGTAGAATAGGTATATATGTCAGTAGTTGCTGATATTATCTTTCACCTTTTAAAAAATTAATAAGATCTGAGATTTTTTCTATTCTTTTGATAATTTCCCTTCCTTTAGATATTTTTATATACATCTCTTCTCAGAGCAATCTGGAATTATGCCCCCAAAGTTATCAAACTGTGCATACCCTTTGATCCAGCAGTGCTACTTCTGGGCTTATATCCCAAGGAAATACTAAAGAAGGGAAAGGGACCTGTATGTGCCCAAATTTTGTGGCAGCCCTTTTTGTAATGGCTAGAAACTGGAAAATGAGTGGATGCCCATCAATTAGAGAATGGTTGGGTAAATTATGGTATATGAATGTTATGGAATATTATTGTTCTGTAAGAAATGACCAGCAGGAGGAATACAGAAAGGCTTGGAGAGACTTACCTGAACTAATGCTGAGTGAAACGAGCAGAACTAGGAGATCACTATATATTTCAACAACAATACTATATGAGGATGTATTCTGATGGAAGTGGATATCTTCAACATAGAGAAGAGCTAATCCAATTCCAAATGATCAATGATGGACAGAATCAGCTATACCCAGAGAAGAAACACTGGGAAATGAGTGTAAACTGTTAGCATTTTTTTTGTTTTTCTCCCCAGATTATTTTTACCTTCTGAATCCAATTCTTCCTTTGCAACAACAACAACAAAATTCGGTTCTACACATATATATTGTATCTAGGATATACTATAACATATTTAATATGTATGGGAATGTCTTCCATCTAGGGGAGAGGGTGGAGGGAAGGAGGGGAAAATTCGGAACAGAAGGGAATACAAGGGATAATGTTGTAAAAAATACTTATGCATATGTACTATCAAAAATGTTATAATTATTAAATTAAAAAATATTCATCTCTTCTCCCCATCTCCAATAACCTCACATTTGTATCATTTACCACAGATACTTAGTTGAGGATCTTACCCGTTTAAAAAAATAAGATTTTATCCCTGCTCATCTCTCTTCTGTATATGTGTCTTTTCTCACTGGCTATGGAGTATGTAATTTATTATTAGAAGTTGGTTAAGATAATAACATGAAAGGTCATAATGAATTCCATCTCTTCAGCATAAATACCAGAAAATGTATAAATATCCAAGGAAAGACCAATGATTTATGAAACCAAAAGGGAGCAAAATAAACTTCTCTCCAATTTAGAACTTCTGAGTAAAGATAATGTAACAGTGACCATTAGTTATATTTTTCCATTCTTTAAGCAACCTTGCTAATTTGAGAGGTCTAGAAATTTTAGATTCTTTCATCATAATGAATTAGCAAGAAGGAGAATTTCTGCATTGGTGAAAATGACCATTGACTAGAAAAATAACTCAATCCCTAATCAATTTTGCCAAAAGAATAAAAAACTGAAGGGTATTGTTTGTATGGCACAGAGCCAAAGGGAAATGTATTATATCTATTCATTAATCCTACAAAATATATTATGTATCAATGTTTTAGACATCACCCACTTGGGAGAATATAACAATAATGGTGCTGCTGCTATTTATTGCTTGTTGAATATTATTTATTAATGTTTTGATGTAAATTTATATGTTAAAATTTTCTTTTGTGTGGAAGAAATTGTTATCTCATATCTGATTTATATATAGTTGAATACCTTACCATGCCTCTAGTATATTATAATTTGGTATAATCTGAAGATGCAGAAAATTACCTTTATATTGATTTCAAATAATTCACCAAAATCTTAGATAAAACCTATCTCTGGGGAATCTCACTATTTTATCTTTTCCATTTATCCCTCCTCTTTTGTTTCTTGTGTTCAAATCAGTATCTTATAGGATAAAAATTTCTCAATCTTTTCCCTCAATTTCAGCATTCATTCGAGAGAATATTTTATTTTTTTTATAGAACCTCTGATCTGTGGAGAAGTTTTTTGGACTGAGAAATTAATGCCTTGGAAATGGCTCTTGTAGAAATCTCTGCTTCCCACACCTTGTATTTAACCAACTGGAACCTGTTTCCTTCCCATCTATAGATAGGTTTGGCCGGATCTCTATGGAAAATGATACTCCATCAGAGATACACTTATTACCTGAAATCTTATCATCATATTGTACTAACTCAGTTTTGGATATTTTGCACCTCCTTGACTTCCTCAGCCTCCTCTCTCCTCTCTGATTGGAGTGTGGAACACTCAATTTCTCCCCCAAAAAGCTTTCCTTTATAGAAGGCTTGGAACTGGACTTTCCAAATAATTCTCTGCTTTCTATTTATAGCACTGCTTGATTTGAACTCCATGGAATATGATGTATCTGTTTGAGGAACCAATTGACAGCTTCCCCAGCCCTTTCAGCTTCCTTTCATATGTTGTCTTCCTCCATTAGATTGTAAGCTTCTTGAGGACAATATCCTCAACATTTGGCACAATGTCTGGCACATAGTAGGTATGCAATAACTTTATTGCATTGAATTGGTAGAGAATCTTTACCAATTCTCCAAATATTTCCAAGGCAATTCCATTATTTGTCATCATGAATCTCCTGGAAGCAGACTCTTCAGCATCTTCCTTGGGTGGAGCTGGGTCAGCAATACTGTGCAAATTCATAAGGATTGGGTTCCGGGGTCAGTCCTTGGTTATGTGACAACTATTGAAATAGATTCCTAAAAGATAATGATGACAGTTAGAGGGGATGTGGGAAAATAAAAAGCTTTATATATTCCTAATTGTTCTTCCTGCAACCAATCTCTTCTCTCTTCAACATAAATCTAAGCATGTTATTTTCCTCTAGATTATTGTTTGTTATTCTCTTGATTTTCTTTACTTCACTTTGTAACAATCATAGAAGTTTTCGCAAAGTTTTAGGATAATGAGAAAATTCTGCTCCATTATACTGATCCTGACTGCTAGATCTCCCCATCCTTCCTTGACCTTTGGGTTTTTTTTAATTCATTGAGAGATTTATTCTCTTTTCTCTAATAACCATCTCCAACAGTCCTTCCCTCTTCCTCTGCCTATTTTAGCCTCCTAGTAAAAGACTAGGATTCTAGATCTATTTAACCCATGAACATTGAATAGATTTTACAAAGGAATATTTATTTTAAAGATATGGCAAGAACAAAAACACATGTTTTTCTTTTACCTTAGAGACATACTATCTCTTTTATTACCTTGGTTTCCTGGGATTGTGGGCTTAGACTTAGCATTGGTCCCACCAAATATACCTTCAATTGTGCCCTTGTTGCCATCTCTTATCTTATCTTAGCCATCTCTGGGCTGTGTCCTAAAGGATATTTCTGAAAGTCATTCCTTGCTTCTCAAGGCTTCAAAGATGAACTGAATGCAAAATCCAGTAGAGACTATGACTTCTGAACTTTCTGATTCCCAGACTTCTGAGCTTTAGAAACTCATAAGGTCATAGTTTCCAGATTAATCTCTTCCTCCTAAAATGGAAGAATAGTTAGGCAAAGGAAAGAGGTCTTTTCTCACATGGTAATATACTGGCCTTGAAAGGCTATGAAGATTTAAGGCTTTTTCTCTTACAGCACTGTCTCTCATTGAATGATGTCATCAAGAACAAAGAACCATTGAGACAATGTCTAGATAGCTAGTACCTTTCAAAAGAACTTCCAGCTATGCAACCAATTAAAAAAAACATGTTTTATAACCTTGTAGTTGCAGCCAGAACATTACAGAATATTTACACATACTCTGCAGTTTCTCCATTGCATGTCATCATTGTTCTCCAGGAAATAGTTTCTCATACCTCTCCCATTGGAGGAGCAAAGGTGTTTTGTGTATGTTCCATGTCCATTTTGCTTGGAATTCCCTAGATTTGATATTTCTTATGATGTAATAACATTCCATTAGAATCACAATTTATTCAACTGTTCACCAATCAATGGACATCCACCTTGTTTCACATATTTTTGCCATCACAAAAAATGCTGCTATGAACATTCAGCTCTCCTTGTGACATATGCCCAATGGTGGGACATGCTATGTCAAAGAATATAAAGTATAGTTACTTTTTAAACAAAATTTCAAATTGTTTTTCAGAAAGCAAACCCCTTATTTTATAAATGAGAACACAAACTTCATAATAACCAAAACAATACAGGTAGTAAATAGCAAATATGAGATTCTAATACAAATCTTCCTTCTGCAAAACTATGGGAATGAAAGAATTTTATTCAAGAAGGAGTTCCCTTGCTAGTCTCTCATACATCCTATTGGTATACCATAAAGGAACATTTCTCTTGGCTCTGTTCACAATCTGGATAATGTGCCCATTGAAATTGTAGCAGTTTGTTCCTGCCATTAGGTTTTCTTAAAAATATATACTTTTTGTTTTTTATATAATCTTTATTTCCAAGTTTCTTCCCCTCACTCACCTGGTGAGTGCAAATGCAAAAAAGAGAAGGAAAAAAATGCAATTCACTTAAACTAATGGACAGATACATCTGCAAAGTAGGCTTGGTGGCACAGTGGAGTTAGGAAAACCTAAGTTCAAATCTAGCCTCTGATGATACAAGCTTTGTGATCTTGTGAAAGTCATTAAGTTCAGTTTCTTCATCCATAAAATGGGGGTTATCATAGCACATACCTCCCGGGGCTGTTGTGGAGATCAAATGCAAAAATAATTGTGCAGTACCTGCTCCAAAGTATCTATTTTATGTGTGTATATAATATATAGTTATATAATAACTATTACATAGTTATATAATAACTATATAAATATCAGTTATTATTATTATATTCCATATTCAAAATCCCCCACTACTACAAAGAAGGGAGGAAGGTGCCATTTTCTCATCTACTTGTTCTGTCCCGGTTTATTCTTGATAACTGGCAAAATCAACCTATGTCTCTTTTTTGTCGTTCTCACCCTCACTGCTTTTGTCTTTTATGAAAGTCTGCATCCTGGAAACCCAGGAAAGTCTTTACTCTGATTTTCTGCTGGACCCACAGTCTAACTGGCTGCATCTTTGTTTCCGGAGATGCACAATAGAACAGAGCCTTTTTATTCCCTCTTCCCCTCCCTCCCCCTCACTTCCGAGACTCTATCTTCAGTCAGCACCAGAGTTCTCCAAGCATCTGCTCTGCAGACCTGCTAGAGAGGTGACTTAACAAAGCATCCTCACCACCACCTGTTTTGCTTCAGCGATTTCCCTTCCTGGGCTTTTTGCCTTCATCTGTTTTCCCCATTACAATGTCAATGTGTAAAGCAGGCTGCAAAACCCACCGGTGCCAGCCTGCTGCTGTTGCTATTCGTGAATGTTTGCCAAGTACTTGTGTTTTACTGCCCCTCCCGAGCCTCCGTACAGACAAATCATTTTTACTGTGGCGCGATCTGGGTGAAGAGCTGATCTGCCTGAAGTATGTGATCCTCTCTGCCTGCCCATTTATGCTGCAACTTTATCTTCAGACAGAGACAAAAGCTCTCTGTCTTTTGGCTGGCATTTACATAGGGTTTAGTGGAAGCTGTAAAACAAATAGGTTGGGCTTCAGACATTATTCTTGAGCTGACCACAGCTCTATTACCTTAGATTAAGCTACAGGGCTTGCTGCTTTCTCTCCCTCCTTCTTTTTTCTTACAGAACAGAACTCACCTATCATGTCCTAATTCTTTCCTCTAGCTCAGTTAAGTCCATCCACTTCTTTTAATCTATACCAAAAAAAAAAAAAAAAAAAAAAAAACTATACCGATTTTGAGCAATGCTCAGCATTTTTAGGCACTTTTTTTTGTTATTGTGAATAGACCTTAACATTCCAGGCTCTTCTGTCCTCCACTATCTCTTGAAGTCTGTCCAAGTTCATGTTCATTGTTTCTGTGACTCTGTTTATCCATTACATCCTGTGCTGTCTTTTTTTTTTTCTTTTGCCTTCAATCTTTCCCAACATCAAAGTCTTTCCAATGAATCCTGTCTTTTCATTATGTGGCCAAAATATTCATCAAATACTTTAAAAATTATACTGGATGCATTCCTTCAGCATTTTGCTGTATTTTGCCTGCATTGCATTTTGCCTTTCTTTGTATCCCCAGGGCTTAACATAATGTCTGACACTTAGTAGGTGCTTTATAAATGCTTGATGACATATTTATTGTCAGCAATTGGCTTAAATGCAACTTTGTCTTTACTTCAGCCCCCTCTCCTTAGTTACTATGCAACTCTTATTATTTAATTACAATTTGAGGAGTAGAAAAAATTTGTTTTGACAACTTTTTTACTTCTCTTGTAATGTCTCTTTCTTCTGATCTCTGAGTGCCCAGTGTATTTATGCTATCTCATAGTTTTCCAAAATCCCTTTCTCTCCCACATTCCTATCCAAGTCTGTCTTCTCTAGAAATATGCTAGCTTCCAAAAGTATTTATCCCACCCTACCAAAATTCATTTCTTCCAGATTATGAGGAAAAGAATCTGAAAAACTCTCCCAATGATATTAGTCCTCAAGTCCTAAGGTTTAGTCTGAAGTAAACATCAAATTTCTTTAGAGTGAAGATTAGCTTTCTCCCTTTCTCTTCTCTCTACTTGTGATCATTAAATAAAACACACATACACCTACCCCCCACATATACCATAGATTTATGTTCATCAATAACTATTTCACATTTTTTGGCTTAAAATGAATAAAATTTACTTCTAAAATAAAAGTTAACGTTGTTCGTTCATTTGTGTTTGATTCTTCATAACCCCATTTGAAGTTTTCTTTATATAGAACTGGAACGGTATGGCATTTCCTTCTCCAGTTCATTTTACAGTTGAGCAAATTGAGGCAAATAAGATTAATAGGAAGTGTCTTGGGTTCAGATTTGAACTTATGATGATGAGGCTTCTTGGTGCCCAGCCCAGTGTTCTATCTATTCCGCTACTATCTATTCCCCAACATCAAAATTGCTTTTTATTTACATGGTATGCATTTCGTATTTACTTCTCTGCATACATTTTGTTTTCCATAATAGAGTATAAATTCCTTTCATAATTGGAGTTATGTTTCAGACACTTAATAAATATTCATTGAATTGAATAAAGGATCCACTCAATATACTAAAGGCATTATTCCAATTGTAATATCTAAGAGGTACCAAATAGCCATTCCTTTGTGTTTTTTTGGGTCATCCATTCCCCTGTATACTCTTGTTCTTGCTATAGATATGGTCCAACTCTTTTTCTGACCATACACTGATGGTATATTTTATGCCATTTTCACTTGGTAAAATATTATATTTTGCTTACATTTCAATACACATACCTTTCCATTGCCATTTGTTTAAACTATAATTATAGTTCTTCAAGATCACAATGTCTCATGATTGGCATCTTTCTAACCTGACTAGATAAACAATCTGTATTAAGGAGATTCATTTTTGAAGCAATGAACATTTTAGGATCATTGAAATCAATAGACAATTTTCTAACAATTTCTTCCTACTAATCAACTCTAGGCCCAGATTCTTGTACATTTGTAGCACCTGGAAGAGAGAGAAAGAGGGAGAGGAGAGAAGGAGGGTGAGGAAAAGAAAGGAGAGAAAAGGAGAGGAGAGGAGAGACAGAGACACAGAGACAGAGAGAAGCACAGACATAGAGACAGAGAGACAGAGAGAGACAGAAAGAGACAGAGACAGAGAGAGACAGAGACAGAGACAGAGAGAGAGAGAGAGAGAGAGAGAGAGAGAGAGAGAGAGAGAGAGAGAGAGAGAGAGAGAGAGAGAGAGAGAGAGAGAGAGAGAGAGAGAGAGAGAGAGAGAGAGAAAGAGAGAGAGAGAGAGAGACTGAGACAAAGAGAGAGATACAGAGAGGAAAGAGACAGAAACAGAAATACAGAGAGAGACACTGAGACAAAGAGAGAGATACAGAGGACAGAGACAGAGAAGAGAGAGAGAGAGAGAGAGAGAGAGAGAGAGAGAGAGAGAGAGAGAGAGAGAGAGAGAGAGAGAGAGAGAAAGGTTAACAAACTTAATGGGATATCCATTCAGATATCCAGGTGCAGGATATAATTGAGCAGTATGTATTTATTTATCTGTCATTTTTCCATCATAGTTATTTTTTGAAGTAGCAGAAATAATAACCTTCAAGGAAATGAAGGTTCTCATGATAGAGATGCACATCAATTCTTCTTAATGTCTACTAAGTAAAGAAAAAAAGTAAAGGGACTAAGTTGCACCAAGAAAATTCAGTTATGCA
This sequence comes from Sminthopsis crassicaudata, assembly GCF_048593235.1. Taxonomy (NCBI): domain Eukaryota; kingdom Metazoa; phylum Chordata; class Mammalia; order Dasyuromorphia; family Dasyuridae; genus Sminthopsis; species Sminthopsis crassicaudata. The sequence continues at coordinate 528,726,843 of NC_133617.1, read as the reverse complement.
TAAAGGAACATCTATTTGGTCTCACTGTCAACAAATACTAGCAAGTACTATCAAGGGATAGGCACAATGGATGCAAAGCTGATATGCTGCTCAAAATAAAAATCTACTTATTTTTGCATTTCATTGTTAAGAAACAAAATTATGGAATTAGATTTAACCTTAGTTGCTTTGGTTAAAAGGCAGTGTGCACGGAGTGTTCTTCCCAAGTGAAAAGATAATCTGAAAGCATGGTTCACTAGAAGGCAAACTTATTTTGGACAAAAATTTGAATTTGAATCCTGGCTCAAAAACTTAGTTGCTATGTAATCCTTGATTATTCTTGAAGCTTTCCTTTTTAGCACAATAACTAGCACATATTAAATAGTTTAAAAGGTTCTATCTATCTATCTATCTATCTATCTATCTATCTATCTATCTATCTAGTTCATCTATCCATCAACTCATCCATTTACCCATGTATCTCTTTACATTTATCCACCTCTCCATCTGTCTCTCTTGTTTATATGTATAAATGGGGATAATAATACTGGCATTTTTCTACCTTTTAGTTTGTAATGATGAAACTGCTTTGTGCATCTTATAATCTTTTAAGACATAAGATATTTTTACTTTCAAAATCTTAAAGAAATTACATATAAAAAGATACATTGAATATGGCTGAGCAGATGATTAAGGGCAAGGATTTAAAAAGGACTTTAAAAGGATCAAACAAAATAATATCAAAGAAAGACCATGCATAAAATCAAAATTAATGAGAGCATTAGAAAATCTTTAAAAGTATGTAGGAAGTGAAATAGAGCAAGTCAGAGATATTATGTAGAACATTTTGTATAATAGAGTGCTGTGGAAAGCAAATAGAAAATTTCTGAGTAGGCGGGCCAACAGTAACTACCCATGAGAATGGGTTCTAGATAAGATGATCTCTAGGGTTCTTCTAGTCTATCAATCTTTAAGTGTGCAAGAAACCTAGAGAAAATAGTTTGTTAGATGAGGTGATTCAAGGCAATTCCCATGAAAAATGCCAATCACATCCAGAGAGAGAACTATAGAGACTGAATGAGGGCTGAAGCAAAAGCATAATATTTGCATCTTTTTGTTTGTTTATTTTTCTCTTTTTTGTGTTCTTTTTTCTTTTGATCTGATTTTTCTTGCACAACATAACTAATATGGAAATAAGTTTAGAAGGACTGCACAAAAATAAATAAATAAATATAGAAATAAGTAAGCAAGTGAATGAATGAATGAATAAAAAAGAGTGCTCCACATATTTAACCTATATTATATTGCTTGCTGTTCTGAGGAGAGGGAGGTAAAGAAGGCAGGAAGAAACATTTAGAACACAAAGTTTTACAAAAATGTGTGCTGAAAGCTACCTTTCCATGTATTTGGAAAATAAAATACTATTATTGAAAAAATATATTTAGAAGAATTGCACATATTTAACCTTTTATTGGATTGCTTGTTGTCTCTGAGGAAGATAGAAGATGGGAGAGAGGGAGAAAAATTTGGAACATAAGGTTTTGGTAATAGCTTTTTATTTTTCAAAATACATACAAAAATAGTTTTCAACATTCATTTTTGCAAAATGGTGTGTTCCAAATTTTTCTCCCTTCCTCCCATCTTCCATCCTCCCTAAGACAGCAAATAACCCAATATAAGTTAAACATGTGCAATTCTTCTAAACATATTTCCACATTTATCATGCTGCACAAGAAAAATCAGATTAAAAGGAAAAAAGGAGAAAGAAACAAGCAAGCAAACAACAACAACAAAAAATATGAAAATACTATGTTGTTATCCACATTTAGTCTCCATAAACCTCTCTCTGGATGCAAAAAAAAACTCTCTTCATGTAAGTCTATTGGAACTAGCCTGAATCACTTCATTGTTTAAAAGAGCCACGTTCAGTTCATCAGAGTTGATCATCACATAGTATTGTGGTTGCTGTGTACAATGTTCATTTAGTTCTATTCACTTAACTTAGCATCAGTTCATATAAGTCTTTCCAGGCCTTTCTGAAATTAGTCTGCTAATCATCTTACAGAAGAATAATATTCCATTACATTAATATATCATAACTTATTAATCCATTCCTCAACTGATGAACATCCACTAAATTTCCAGTTCCTTTCCACTTCAAAAAAGAGTTGCACATTTTTGTACATATGGGTCCTTACTCCTCTTTTATAATTTCTGGGATATAGATCTAGTTGTGATACTGCTGAATCAAAGGCTTTGCACAATTTTTATGGCCCTTTGGGTGCATTTCCAAATTTTGCATGTATTTAGAAGAAAAGGAAAATAATCTATAGAGAATTCACCTTTAAGTAGTACTTTAAGGTTCACAAGGTCCTTTCTTCACAACATTGTGGCAGATAATGAAAATCATATTATTCCTATTTTATAGATGTAGAAATTAAGATTTATGTAGATTAAATGACTTGCATAGAACTTACAGTTATTTTTTGTGTCAGAAGTGGTTTTTGAACTATCTTCCAGCTTCATGTCTGGCATGAGCTACACCAGGATGGTTCTCATTCATTAATATATCCATCCCCTTAGTCAGAGACTATGTCTCCATCCATAAGATATGTTTTTTTTTTTTACTTAATAGTATTTTATTTTTAATTACATGTAAAGATAGTTTTCAACATTCATTTTTGTAAGATTTTGAGTTCTAAAATAGCAATCAATTGGCTATATGTTATACTCGTATAATCATTTTAAAGATATTTCCACATTAATCATATTGTGAAAGAAAAATCAGAATAAAAGGGAAAACCCTCCAGACACCTATCATATCTAACTTTTAAAAAATTCTACTTATCTCTTTAATTTCTTGCCTGTTTATTTGATGGCTCGATTTATCTAGTTCTGAAAGGGGGAGGCTGAGATCTCTCACTAGTATATCTTTGCTGTCAATTTCCATAAGGTATGTCTTTAGTTTGACTCTGACTTGATGTTTCTGGAATTATTTTCCACATTGGCTTGACTCTTCAGCCTTGATGTCTTGAGATCCTTCCTATCCTTCTTGAGAAAAAATAAAAAAATAGACTGGTGGAAATTTCTCTCCATTGTGAATACATCTGCTTGGAGGCTGGTTAGGGAGAAAGATAGAGACAGAGAGAGAAATAGAGAAAAAGAGACAGACAGACAGACAAATATAGAAACAAAGAAATACAGACTGAAAGACTGAGGCAGAAACAGAGACAGAGAAACGGAGAAAAATTGGGAGACAAAAACAGGGAAAGAGTGAGAAAGACAGGCACAAAGATGGAGATATAGAGAAAGGAAGAGAAAGAGAGAAAGCTAGAGGAAGAGACACACAGGAAGAAAGATAGAAACAGACACATAGAAAATAACACACACAATAACACATACACACACACACACACACACACATTCCCCCCACACACATTTCTGAAGACCCCTCAATGTCTTGAACGGCCTGACTGGGTGTCAGTGATTATCTTCCAATCTCTCCAAGCATTAACAGTAGGAGCTGAGGAGGAGAGAGAACAGCTAGAAATGTTGCCAGTGACTGTGGGATATTAATGGAAAAGGTAAATGTTATCTTTCCACTATTTATTGTTCACATTTTTCAAAGATAAGAGTTTGATTTTCTAGTTCTCTTCTCTCATGAACGATGCTTTTACCTAATAAAGCACGGGAAGTGAGCTCCTAGCTCCCCCCTAGTTCACTCCTATCCTTGTATGATTGAATTGTTTCAGTGAGAGAGAGATAATTCCCCTTTTCTTACCTTTGACAGGCTGTTTTTGTTATTTTGACTTATTTGGGGGGCTCCTCTTGGCTTTTGAGGAACTTGGAAATGATAATGCTAATGCTAAAGAAAGACACATGAAAACGTAATCAAGTATTAAAAATTATAAATACAGTTCTCCTTCCTTTATCATGAGGCATAGGAACATAATGCTTCCATAATTGGGAAGATTCATGTAAAATTTTTGACCCTCTCTTTATAACAGAGAAGAAGTCTGATTGTTTTTCTTTTTCCTTTATAAGGTGTTTTCAATACCTTATTGGATATAATGTGATTTGTTCTCTCATCATATTTTTTTTAATTTGCCATGAAATTGTATTGATCTTTTGTTTTTATATAACCTTTATTTTCAAATCCTTTCTACTCAAAGTCAAATATCATAACAAAGAATAAAAAGTGGAAAAATCAGTTTAACAAAACTAACCAACACATCAATCAAATCTGATAGTATATGCATTGTTCTATAGCTATAATCTTTAACTTCTAAGAAGGGAAGAAGGTGAATTTTTTCATATCTTCTTTGTACCCAGGTCTGGTCATTAGAATTATAAACAATTCAGTTTTGTTTTGTATTTTTAATTTATCATTTGTACATATTTTTCCTAGTTCTCCTTGCTTCACTTAGTTCATTAGTTCAAATGATTCTTCGCATGTTTCTCTGTATTTTTCATCTTCTTAATTTCTTATAGTATAATATTATCTAATTACATCACTTTCCCCCAACTGATAACTATATACTTTAATATATATATATTTATGTAAATATATATATATATATACATATATATATATACACATATATATACACACATATGTGTATATATGTGTGTGTGTGGATATATATATATATATATATATATATATATATATATATATTTCTTTACAATTAGAAATGTTGCCACATATTTTGAAGTATCTGAGACCTTTCATTTTATCTTTTAATTTCTTGAGATATTTTCTTAGCTAAAAGATTTCTGGGTCCAAGAATATGGACCTTTTATTACTTTCTTAGCATAATTATAAATTGTTTTAATTAGTTGAATCTACAACAGAATCAAGAGTATATTAATATGCCTGTCTTTCCTCAGTTCAGTCAACATTGACTATTCCCATATTTTATCATGTTTACTAATTTGTTGTGCTTTAATTGAAATATATGTTATTTTCAATTGTTATTAGAAGTTGAGTTATTTGCCCAGGATCACAAAGCTAATATGTCCTAGAGGTAATATTTGAACTCAAGTTACTTTAAGGCCTCTGTTCACTATTTGCAATGCTGCTTTTTGGAAAGCTTAGATATCAGACTTATCAGAGATATTTGATGCAAAGATTTTTTTTCTCTCTAAACAATAGCTTTTTAAAAAAAATTCCATTTGCCTTGATTTTGTTGGTGTAATTTTTTCAATGTTATGCAAAGAAAATATTCTCTTTTTTTCCTCTTTTATACTTACCTTCATTTTCCCTCTGGTTAAGAATTCTCCTTTCTCCTATAATATTTTTCACACTGACCTTTAATATTTAGGTTTTGAATTCATTTGGAATATGCTGTCATTTATAGTTTCAGATGTTTATCTAAATCTAATTTCTGCCAAATTGATTCTGGTTTTCTGAACCATTCTTGTCAAATAAGAAATTCTTTACCAAGTAATTTATGTTCTCAGGTTTATTGAACACTAGTTCAATTGCTTTTGATTTTTCCTTATCTAATCTGTCCCACTGATCCACTTTATTTTTTTAACCACTACTAGGTAATTTAGATGATTACTATTTTATAGCATAATTGGATCCAGGAGCACTTTATTTCTTCTATTTGTCATTATTTCTCTTGAGATTCTTGACTTTTGTTCCTGCAAGTAAGTTTTCTTACTTACTTGTCCTGTTGATAGTTTGTTAAGTATAACACAAATTTGTAAGTTAATAATATTATCATTTTTACTATACTGCTATAGTCCAGCCATTAGCATTATCATTCAAATTATTTCTTTAAAGATGTTCTGTAGCTCTATCTATACAAGTCTTGTTTGGGTTTGATGGGCTGACTCCCATACATTTAATGCATCTTGCAGTTGTTTTGAATAGGACTTCCATTTTTATTGCTATTCTTGGGTTTTGTTATTGCTACATAGAGACTGATGACTTTGTGACTTTATGTTGTAATCTGCTACATTACAGAAAATGCTAATTAATTGCCTATATTACTTTCTTTGAACTTTTTGAAAACAAATCATCTTGTCAGAAAATAAGGATGGAATTGTTCCTCATTAACTTATGGGGATTTACTTTGTGTTTAATTCTTTACCACTAAAAATAGAAAGGATGAATTTATTTTGGTGTATATGCAACCTTTCCATCTTTGAACTATTTAACATATAGGTCTACCAACTGGATTGGTAGAATTTTTATCATTTTCAAAGCATATTTCCAAATTGTTCTCCAGAATGATCAGACAAATTCACAGTTACAACTAACAATTTATCAATCAGAGATTTCAACAACCTTGAAAAAATTATTCAAATGACACAGGTCTGAGCTACCCTGAGCATCTGCAGGCAAGTTGAGAGACTCCTCCCCCCTACATACTGCATAGGCATGGTTTCAGCCCACAGCCTGGGCCCACTCAGTAAGACCATAATCATTTCTGGGGAAATGGCCACCAGCTTTTCTCATAGGATCCTAATATAATTATCTCCCATGTAATCATTGGCAATGTACAGGGCCTTCTGGAGGAAACTCAGCAGTGTCCATGCACCACAGACTAGGAGCAGACAGGTGGTCATCATGATGCTCTTTAGTTTGGCTGTAACTTTCCTTCTTTTTTAGCCAGATTACCTTAAGGTTTATTGAATTAGTTAGTCTTTTCCAAGAACAAACTTTTATTTTTATTTGTTAGTTCTTTTTGTTTTCCACTTTATGTTCTCAAATTTTTAGGACATTTTTATTGTAGGTTTATTTGGTGTTTTTTGTTAGTTAATTTTCTAATTTAAAAAAAAATTACATATTCACTAACCCTTTACCTTTCTTTTGGAACCGATGGCCAAGGAAAACATAAGGATCTCTCTTGCTCTAGAGTCCAAACTTGGATTCATTTTTTATGTTGACTCAAGCAGCAACAAGAGGAACCAGGGTTTTCTTTATATTCCCTAGTTTATTATGCATCCACCTCAGAATATAATTCTGGAGAAAATTTCTGAAACAAAATTTAGGTCTTCTTGTTAGGTTATTTAAGTTAGGTCAAACTCTTCATGATTCCATTTGAGTTTTCTTGACAAAGATACTAGAGTAGTTTGCCATTTCCTTCTCCAGCTTATTTTCCAAATGAGATATTGAGGCAAATGTGATTAAGTAACTCATCCAAGGTCATACAGCACCAAGTACTGAAGCCAGAAAGATAATCTCTCCAAATTCCAAGCCTAGAACTCTATACACTGCAGCATATAACTGGCTTAAAGCTTAAGGTAAAAAGGAATCTCCTCATCTCCATGGAAGAGGTGATCAGAGCCCCAGAGTGATGTATGCAAAAGACAGAGAAAGTGCTGTTTTTCTTATAGTCTCCTGATTGGGCTATTTGTCATGGCACAGTTGCCAACTATTTGCAGGTCATAGTGATCAAGGAACTAATGACTCATTTCTGTGTTGTACATTTGTTTTAGCATGGAATTAGCACACATCCCACCTAAAATGGCCAGAGCATATGTAGAGATCTGTGAGAAGTATCCTGGTCTGCTATTGCTATATTATTTTATAAATGCATCTTTTCAGAGCTTTGTGTGAATCCCAGAAATTGTGGTGCATTTTTTCATTGATATATTTTTCACATAGTTCTATTTCTATGGTTTATTCAATATGTAATGGGGACACTAGACAATGAAAAACCAATCTTTGAAGCCTTTACAGTAATTCTCTGTCTACTGTCACAATCCAACACATGGAACTTTGGAACCCATTTCAGTTATGACTCAAGAGTCCATACTATGTGGTAATGAAAAGCTTTCAAATTGATTTCTGAGCTGAATTATCAATGGCTCAGGAGGCACAGACTTGGAAATGAATTCTCATGCCCCAAAGGATGGCTGAGTAACTCTCTATGGTTCTAGGGAACAATATTTAATCATTGAGTACTATAGCTAAGGAGTCTCCATTTAAGATGCTTTCTTCCTCATATTAGCCAAATGATATCAATCAACTTTTATAAAGGGATAATTATGGAGAATATATATAGCAAAGGAAAGAAGTTACAACAAGGTTTCTGGGGAAAATTGGATCAAGCTTAAGGTAATTGATAGAGAAGTAGTGAAACATATGTACAGAACCCATAGGATTATAGAGTGCCTCCTGACTTGAGAGTTATTTTCTCTTTCCATAGTGTTCCTTTCAAATTCACTTCAGGGCATTGCCTCGGCAATGGACAGATTGTTCCCTTGCTCTGCTAAGTTGGATGGACAAATTACTCCCTCACTCAGCTAGGCTAGAGGGACAGATTGCTCCCTTGTTCAGCTAAACTGGATGGACAGATTGCTCTCTTGCTTCACTGGGCTGACTCCTAGTGAGGAGAAATATTTAAGCTGATTAATAGGGTCAAGCAAGGCCTTTGCTCCTCATGGTACTTAGCTGCTGTTGATCCTGGCTCAGGTAGTCTCCTCCACTACTAACTCAGTTGCTGAGGGAATCTTCAATGTCTATTCTAAACTTTTGGTATACACCTATATACCAGATTTTGAAAGTCCACGTGTTGTAATGGCAGCAGGCAGAAAATTTCTTCACAGCTTTGTTATTCAATATTATTTAGTCTTTTCTTATAATTACATTTATTTACATTTCAATGGCATGAGCTATTGGCAAATTGTATAATCAGTTTACTTCTGTTATTTTTCTGAAGGAATGGCTTTACTTTTTTTTCCCCCCTCTATTCTCTTCATCTCCTTAATTTCTCTTTGCATATACTTAAAAATTTTAGGTATGTGTCTTTCATGTAGCAAATTTTTGGGATTTTTAATTTTAAAAAATCCAGGCCATTTTCTTTCTTTTTGTTAACCAACTTAGTCCATCCATATTTAGCATCATAATTGTTATTTTTGTTTTCCACCATGGAAGAAATGCATATATGTATGTATCTATGTATTACATACACTTGCTGGCTCAGATCTCTAATTTTCCTGATTTAGAGAATTCCTGATGAAAAAAGTTTCTATTGCAATTCATTATTTCTATTCTGTACCTTAAAACTTAAGAGAGTAATCTGGGAAACTGATCAGAGTTAAATGACTAATTCAGAGTCACAAAATCAGTATATCAAAGACAGGATTAGAATTCAGGTCTTCTTGTCTTTGAGGTCTGCTCTGTGCCTGTGTAAGCATGTAATTTGTTTTTGAGACTTGTTTTATTTACAACAGAATGATCCTGATCTCCCTTTTGCATTTCCTTAAAATTGATTATCCTTTCCAATCCCAAACTGCTTAAAATTATTACAATTGGGTTTTTAAAAATTATTATTATTACGGGCAACTAGGTAGTGCAGTGGATAGAACACCAGCCTTGAAGTCAGATGGACCTGAGTTCAAATTTGACTTTAACGCTTCCTAGCTGTGTTACCCTGGGCAAGTCTCAACCCCAATTTCCCCAGCAAAAAAACCCAAAACAAAACAAACTATTATTGCTTGTTTTAACCTTTTCTTTCCTACCTCAAATATGTGTGTTGCACCAAATCCACCCTAACAAATATACACATATACACACTATCCATTATTTTAGTGGTACTCATTGGAAATAATCCTTTGCAAGAAGTGTTGTTTTCATTGCACTCTCTTTTATTATTTCTTTCTGGTGAGAATTAGATAAGGAGTATCTAAATGAAATTAGGTTTAATTGAGGTCTAGTGGCAGGTTTGGGGTACAGGGAGCCAAATAGAGCTCCCCTGCAACCCCTTTGAATTTGTCACAAGGATACAAAGTTAAATGAGGTCTAGTAGTGGTACAAGAGTCCTCTGTAAAGGAATTTACAGACCTGAAAACCTAGATTGATAAAAGAGGTTTATTGTGGGGTTTGGAAGTAAGGTTGAAAGGTAGAAAGACACCAGGGCCAGGACTGGCACCAGTGGGCAGAAATCCTTGACATGGCCGGCATAAGAATGCCATGTTTGGGACTTCTGCAAAGAGTGGACTCCAGTGTTGCCCCTTTTATAACAGGGGGGCTTTGGATAATCTGGGGGGCTAGTGGGTAGAATCCCACCTTGGCCTCTGGCTTGGGCTTCTGCCAGGGTTAGAATTTGAATAGAATTCAATGGGCTTTTAGATAAGGAGGAAGCTGTTTGTGCTTGAGATGGGGGTTGGGAAACCTGAGCAGATCATTAGAATGGGAACTGGGACAGCCCAAGTTGGCTCAGATCTGATAGGGGTTGTGAGAGCCCGGATATCTTCTATTGGAATTCAAAAGGGTGCCCTTGACCAGGATCCGTGAATCAAAGGTCAGCCATGGGGGCCGGGAATCAGAAAGGAATCTTAACCCACATCATTTCCAGTTCTAAGATATTCTAATTTTTATTCCCAGGAATGTTATTTTCAAGGATCAAGGAGGGAAAAGAGGGGAGGGTTAAATTGTGCGTGCAGTAAGAAATATTCAGTAAGCCAATTCTGGGGTGGAGCAATCCTATTATTTTCCTTTCTCTCATGACATTCTTTTTTAATGTCACTCCATCATCTCAGTGAGTATATGACTTCCTCTCTGAGCTGTGTCCACTTGAGACCCCATTATCATTTCCTCTATCTTAATGGGAGTTAATACCAAGATACAGAACCCTGTCTTAGAGAAACTTATCTTCTGAAGAGTCTACCCTGCTCAACAAGAGTATCCCTTGCCCCCAAAGAGTTTGTTCTAAAACTTTTGTCTCAATCTTTTCCTCCTCTCTGAGATTGCTTAATAATACTACTAGGTTGTGGTTTCTTTCTGTTGGTGTTCTGTGGATTAGCTGGATCACTATTTTGCCATCTGTTTCCAATATTTCTGGGACACTTTCCAATGTGATTTTTAAAAAATATGATATGCCAACTTTCTATTTTTATTTTTTGGGGGGAGACATATGTATTTCTTAGATTATTTCTTCATATTCTATTAAAATTAAGTGTTTTTTCTTTTGTAATGTTCTCATGTATTTCAAAATTATCTTAAATTTGATTTATTTTCTCTAGTAACAATTTGGTGTTCCAGTACTGTTATTTTCTCTCTTTTTTTTTTTTCTGAGTATGTATGATTTTTTGGGAAAGTCTCTATTTTTTGTTCTAAATTCTTAACTTTCTTGTTAGGTTTGTTGATTTCTCAAGAGTTCTCATTTCTGGCATTATTTCTTTGATATCTTTACCTAATTCCTTTATTGTTTTTCTGAAACATTACAGAGATTCTTAAAGTTAGTATATTGTCATTGTATATATATATATATATATATATATATATATATAGTTTTTTTCACCTTCTTCCAGGGATTTTTATTTTTTTTATTATTGCAAAGTATTTATTAATGGAAATGGTTCTTTTCTTTTAATGCTTGTCCATCTTTTTCATTTAATTTTTGTCTTTATCAGTCACTTTGTTTTTTCCTCTTAGACTGTACTTGCTATAGATATGCTACTCAATCAAGTATTTCTCTTCTGAAGACTGAAGCTTTGCTTTTGTGCCCATTGTTACCTGTTTTTGTCTCCGAGGGTTATCAGAATTGGATGAGTTTTATGATCTGAAAGTGTAAAAACAAAAAAATAAAAGCAAAAACAAAACAAACAAACAAACAAAAAAACCTCATCCACAGGGGCAGTACTTCAGGGAGACTCCAAACAGTCACTTGGAGGAAACTCCAAGAAATCCTCTGTGATTGGACTGACTTTTAATCTTTCTCATTTTTCCTTTCCCAGACTCCAGTATGTTTTATGAGGATTTTCTTCAGTCTCCAGGTGAGCCTGGAACAATGATAAGGAGAAATTCTGAAAAACCTTGGCAATTGAGCCTCTTCTCTACCTTCTACTTTCCTTCTCTAGAGTATTAAATAAATGTAACCAGCACAGCATTTCTTGGTCTTATCATCCTCCACAGTCTCTTTAGAGGCTGTATTCTTTTACAACCAGCTGTTTTCTTTCTTCCTTGTAAACCTCAGGGCTAGTCTGATTCAAACTTTTCAACTGGCCTTGGGATCAGATAACCAGATAATCAAAGGGTTAATGCCTTAAAATCCGTGTATAAAATAGCAATCATCAAAAGACATGTAGGATATAGGAAGGCAAGTCTGACTTAGGCCAAGTCAGGTTTGATATAGAAACTAAATGAAGCCCTCCAAGGATATCTAGAGCAACGTAAAATTATTTTTAACAGGGACACAGCATTCATTCAGGTAGGTTTACGACTTCTCTATTTTTTTGTGTTGTCCATGATAATTAGTCAGAAACCTGAGGCAAGAGTAAGGCTCTCTTACAGTTTTGGCTATTTTGTACTTAGAATGCCAACAAGCTAAATCAATGGCCCAAGTACTAGTCTCCTGAGTCAATTAAGTCTTGAGGATAGTTTCAATTCTTTTAAAGGAAAAGTTTACCCAATCATCATGGGTATAGGGTGTCAGAATACTACTCCCACCACATGGTATCAATATGAAGTACAGAGTGATGGAAATACCTGATACTTTAGCTGTTGGGAATGAGAGAACCAGAAGAAAGGAGTTGATGAGTTGGCTTTCAGCTTTTTTTTTTTTTTTTTTGTCTTTAATGAAAATTACCTTATGGAAGGTTTTCTGTATTTACTCTATCTACGGGACATCTTATAATTTATTTAGGAGGAGTAGAGACTTAGGACTGTTTCCTAAGTTGCCTCCAGCTTCTCAAGATTACTCAACCCATTACCCCCCTGCTAGAACACTCTCCCTAATTTTCACTAAATCCAATTTATTGCTTCTTTTGGAGAACAGCCAAATTGAAGCATGGGGTTCTTTGAACCAATTGAACCAGGGATTTCTAACTTGATGTCCATGGACTCATTAGGGGTAGTTTCAGTGAGGTATTTGAACTTGGATTTGGGAGGAGGGTGTATTACAATATAATTGATTTTCTTTGTAATCCTATGTACTTTCATTTATGCATTTAAAGAGAAAGCGTCCACAGACTTTACCAGCCTACACAAGAGATCTATGACACAGAAAAAAACACACAGAAAAGTGTACTAGACTAAAACAAATGATTCTGATCCTATCCCATATGTTTGAGCTTGACTTGGCTTCAGTACTATTCAGTAAAAACAGGAATAAGATGTCATCATTGTTTTTTACTCTTGATTTCTGGAATGCCAACTTGCTGTAACCATAATTCTATGATTTTTTAAGTCTGCACAATCTAGCTACCAAAAAGTCTCTTCCATTCTTTGTCTTTGTACAAGCAAATTTCACACTTAGGAAATTGTTCCACCAGGAAAAGAGACCTTTCTAAAATTGCATCAAGTAAATGACTCCTCACTTCATCCCTGGCTACTCCTGTGGCATTTATAGCACAATATCATCTTTCATGGATCTTCTACAAAAAAGGGGATTTTCTGTCTATGCTGTGCCTGACTGTAGGCCTGGGAGCCAGACCTGGCTCTGTAAAATGGTGATAATATATAATATCGACCCTTGTGGCTTGCCGAATGTTGTGCAAGGATGAGTTAGATAATAGATGTGGAAAAAATCCTTGCATTTTTCTGAAGGTTGCTACGCAAATCAAAACTGATGAATATTTATGATGCACCTATTATGTCAAAGGCACTGAATCCAGGGGGCTAGAGTAATCACAGTTATTCATAACAAGTCATTATTACCAAGTCAGGCACCATATCTGGAGGAAGGAATAATCAGTCACATTTGAAATTCCAACCTTGGGTTGGTGGGTGAGTAGCAGAGTATAAAACAGATCTTTTAAAGAAAATTTCTCTAGGCTTTACTTCTTTCTCCCCAAAGTTTATACAGCTGCCTCAAATAGTAACAAGGAAATCTCACTCTCGTTCTCATAAATGAAAGTACAGTACCTGAAAGAAAACAGAAATGCCCAATAGATTAAGCTGGCTCTCTGTTGATAGCTTTATTGATCAGAGTTGGCACATTGGAATGCACTCAAAGACAAATAGATGGTCTGTACAGTCCTGATAGCAGAGAGCACTGGAATGATACCTCTGGGAAGGTCTTTTGAAGGTCATTTAGTCAATCTCCCTGCTATACTGCAAAACTGGACATAAAGTCTAGCCAAACAAATTGGTCTTTGTTCTCCAAAGATTTCTGGAAAAATAATTCTGCTCTAATATTTAAATTTTATGAACAAATGTTTGTTTTATAAAGCAGTTCATTTGATTGTGGGGCTTTGCAGGAAGTATTGGGACTGCTTGGAATTGCAACAAATACATTTATTTTATTTACATTTTGGAGATTAGGTCTCCCTATCTCCTCTGGACTGGAAATAGAGCAGCCACTCATTGGCTCATTTCTATTGTTGATTGGAATTGAAATTTTGTTTTGTTTTCAGCCTGGGACAGTTAGTTTATCTCTTCTTAATCAGCTTAGTAGCCTTCTGCTCTTGGGGATTCATCATATTAATGTCAGGCTCAATGCAGGCCCCCAATAAACTTTAGCCATATTATAGCTCAAAACTACTATACTCAAGTTACCTACCAGCCTCAGTCTCCCCCAGTAGCAAGAACTGCTATCATACAAAGATATATTTTTTTTATTACTAGTTTTTATTTACCAGATATTTGCATGGGTAATTTTACAACATTGACAATTGCCAAACCTTTCATTGCCTTCCCCCACCCCAGATGGCAGGTTGACCAATACATGTTAAATATGTTAAAATATAAATTAAACACAATATATGTATACATGTCCAAACAGTTGTTTTGCTGTACAAAAAGAAGGCAAGATTTGAACTCAGTTTTTTAACTCAAAATTGTTACATTAAAATAGCATTAATTGAGAAATGAGACTTTTGTCAGAGAAACTTGTTGAAAAAATGTTTTTTTTTTTCCTCAATCATTTTGCTTTTATTCACCATTTTGTGAAGTTATGTTTTACCTTTTTGGAAGCCATTTGATTTTGGAAGAGTTACAAGATTATTCCCCTTCCTACTTGTCACCCAAATTAAGGAATGACACAAAATTATTCCCTCTCATCTCACTGTCTTTCAGTCCCCTCCACTAATATGAAACAAGGTGTCTCCATCTCTCTATACAGTTTTTCAGTGCCTCCAAAACGCATATTAACTATGTAGAAACCTGTGATTAGTTGGCTACCAATTACCTTGGACCCAGTTTTTTCTGCAACTATATGCATTGTATTGCTAAATAAATTGTTGTCTGGATATAACTGTTTGGTATTTTTATTTCACAGTAACAAAATTCATTTAACAAAACTCTCTCAACCAAAAGCACATCTAATGCAACTTTTCTATCTAACTGAAGAAAGGAAAATAGTTTTATTTATTGTTATTTTTTAAGGGCCTACATAAATTTGTGATGGTCTTTTTTAGAAAAATCATATCCAGGGAATTGAATGTCTCTAGCTATTAATATACTAGTATTAGTTATTCAATAGCTGATTGATTTTCCTTTTTGAAGGATTTGAAATCTCCCACTCTTAATATATATTCCACTCTGGCTTATCCATTCATTCAAAAACATTTATTAAGCCCCTATTATGTACAAAAATGATACAGCATGGAAGAGAAAAATTTAAAACATAAATAATCATTTACTTTATGTAGTTTTCAGTTAAACAGGGTGATAAGATGGGACAGCTAGACAGTGCAGTGGATAGAGTGCTGATCCTGTACTCATCTTCCTTGAGTTCAAATCTGGCCTCATACTAGCTGTATGACCCTAGACAAATTACTTAACCCTGTTTACCTCAGTTTACTCATCTATAAAATAAGCTGGAGAAGAAAATGTAAAACCACTATAATATTTTTGCCAAGAATATTCCAAATTGGGTAACAAAGAATCAGACAGGATTGAAACAAAAGATACAACTGCAAATAGCTAAAATCTATATTTTTGCAAGATAAATAAACCAGAAAGATGTTAAACTCAGTGCTAGATAAAGCTTATGAGCTTTGGGATGTTTGAAAGTAGGTAAAGTTGAAGACTTCCTAGAGAAGGGAGAATTTGCATTTAGTTTTAAAGAATTGGTAAAATTGAGAAATGACATTTCAGCAAGCAGGAACAATATGAACAAAGGTGTGAAAGTGGGAAAACACTGTATATTTCTAGGGCATAAGGAGTGGTTATGGAGGGCATCAATATAAAATAAGGCTGGAATTGAAGGGCACACAATAGAGAAGATCCTTTAATGCCAAAGGAGGTCAAACTTTAGTCAAGAATAATCAAAAATTTTTGAGGAATGGAGTGACTTGAGTTTTTTTTAAACTTAATGAATAAGGAAGTTTATTCTAGTAATGATAGACATCCTTGGGTAGATACAGAGTAAAATGGAGATGGCAAGATCTATTAATTAACAAGGAAACTAATGTTATTCTCTCAGTGGGTGGTAATGAGATCCTATATAAAGGTTGTAGTAATGGGGACAGAGATCCAGGGAACGTGTGAGAAATATTGTAAAAGTGGAATTGATGGAAATTAATTCACTGAATATGAAAAGGAAAGGAGAAGAGAGAAGTCAAGGATAACCTCAAAGTTACTGATATAGCATGATTTGGAACTATACTTTCCTCTAATAAGCCGGGGCCTGTTGCTCAGGTGAAGTCCTGGATGTGTGGAGGGAAGGGAAAGGAGAAGAGAATAAGTACTTTACAAATGTCTTATTTGATTCCCACAACATCCCTTCGAGGTTGGTGCTATTATTATCCTCATTTTATAGTTGGAGAAACTGAGGAAAACAGAAGTTGCCTGGGGTCATTCAGCTAATAAATAGTTTGAATTCAAATAGTTCTGACTCCATGCCTAAGTTCTATCCACTATGCCACTAAATTGCTGCAAAAAGCTAAGACTAGAAGGAAAGAGTGTAAGAGCCAAAGAATCAGAATCCTTGAGGAGGGATAAGATGGAAAAGGAAATGAAATAGAATGAGTATAGTCATTCAAATTTTGGAGGAGAAGTAGTAAAAAAAAAAGGCAAGATGGCCCCTGGAATCCAAAAAAGCTTTTTTCTGGTCCTAAAGCTATTTTCGTGAGATAACTGAGGCTATATGCCTAGGCAGAAGCCAGTTCATAATGAGATTGGCAAGGCAAGATATTTTTGGAGGCATGGCCAGAACTGTTGGCCAGAAGGAAGAACAGCTGGAAGAGGAAATAGATCTAAATCCAGATTGTCAGTTGTCTTTATGGAAGAAGGCCAAGTTAAGTCACACCAGTTTCTTAGTTTCCCATTTGATTCTGGGAAGCTGTCAGAGAAAAAACACAAATGCTTAGGTTGTGAATAGAAAAGCATTGAGGATCTTTCTGAGTACAATTTAGCATCCTCTCTGGGTGGATCTCCCAAATGACATATACACTGATGGTCTAGATCCACAGAGGATCAAAGACTACTATTTCCTTTAGGGTTCTAAGAATTGTTTCCTAATATTATAGCTCCTGAGTCCCCGCCAATATGGTCACCCCTATCAATAAGAATCAATTGAATCATATTAGCTTTTAGAAAAGTGATTTACTGAGAATGCATAACTACAAAAGTAGTTACAGACATTCATCTCAACCCAGTGGCTCATTCTTCCTTTGTATACTCAGAATCTGTGAGTATAGTGGACCTAAAGTTAAAATGTAATGATAGTGAAGCACATAAATAGAAAACACATGTAGCCTAAGAGTACCCCTAACTCCTTTCCCTAGAAGTACTTTTCATCAACTTCCAAAATTACAGATTGAAATACTATCTGGACATGATCCATATAACCTCCCAGAAAGAACAAATCTAAGGGTGTTTTAAGGACTTGGACCTCATTGACTAACAAATTAGGGATGCTTTCAGCTCTTAATAGTGTCCAGGGATTCTGGAATTTTTCTATATACTAGAAACTGAAGGGATGTTTAGATCTGAAAGGAGCTGTGGACTTGTATCCCATATAATAGCTATTCTAACATATATTGACTTTCTTCCATTTCTTTTCCATCTTTGGTAGAGAATGTGTATGATTTAGCCATTCATTTGATAAAATCCATTCTATCATAGATTAAGGTTCATTGAAATAGAGAGCATATCAGATAAGTATTTTTAATGAGAGGATGCTCAAACTAAGATTCTAAATTTAAAATGCCCTCACACTCCTTAATGAAACAAGAAGCTGCCACCTACCAAGACTGGATATCTGAATCAGGGTCACTAGTACTTTGTGAACTCCAAAGAGCTTAGAATTTCCTCTAAGTATCCATTGTTGTTAGATTTAGCATATAACCACATGGATGTGTCACATTGTCTGAAGTCTAGCTTTTATAATTAAGCAATATCAGGCTAGAAGTCAGTAGTATCCCCTGGTATGTTAAACTGATGAGAGTTAGGGAAGGGGGAACCCCTTTTGGATCAGCGCAAAGATAGTCTCATGATGGTGCAGCGTCCCCTGTAAATGAATTTACAGGCCCGAAAACCGAGATTGATAAAAAGGATTTATTGTAGGGATTTGGAAGTAAAGTTTAGTTAGTAAAGTTGAGAGTAGAGATAAAAGGGCACTGGATTAGGTCCAGTGAGCAGAAACTCTTGACATGACCGACATAAGGATGCCATGCTTAGGACTTCTGCAAACATGGACTCCAAAGTAGCCCCTTTTATAATGGGGGCTCTTGGTGATCTTGAAGGTGGGTGGAGTCCCAGACTCCTGGTGGGCTTTCAGCCAAGGTCAGCATAGTATTCAATGGGTTTAAACTGTGGGGGCTGGGGAAATCCCACTGACCAGGATTTGTAAATCAAAGGTCAGCCATGGCGAGGGTTTCTTAAAGGGACCTCAACCCCCATCAAAACTAATACAGGAAAAAATGCATAGTGAACTCATACTGAAATGGGACGGTAGAAGAACTGTTTTGATGGAAAGATAATAATAAACCTAATTTTAGATGGTAAGTGTAAAGGAATCTTTTTCATACACAATTGAAACCTAGATTTGAATTCAATAGAACTAGGGATATAACCTTGTTAATCATCTACATAGAGATAGTGGTTTAAGCTATAAAACTAAATAAGAGTGCAAAAGGAATGGAATATAGATACAATAGAGAAAAAGAAAAAGAGAATCTTGAGGAAAAGCTATAGAAAAGGATCAACAAGAGGAAGAGAAGCTACCAAATACAGAGCTAAGCAGGAATTAGAAAGAAAGAAATCTAGGAGATTAAAATATTTTTGGATACAAGAGAAAGTTTCCAGCAGAAAATGTTAGTGAACAGTATCCAATGATGCAAAGAGATTAAGGAAGATGTGGATGAGGAAAAAAACTTCTTGGATTTGGTGATATGGAACTCAATGATGACCTTTGACAGAATAATTTCAGTATAATGATATTGGTGGAAGCCAATTTTTTTTATTTATAATTTTTTTCATAGTATATATGCATGAGTAATGTTTTATAATATTATCCCTTGTATTCATTTTTCCAAATTATCCCCCCCCACTCCCTCCCCTTGATGACAGGCAATCCCATACATTTTACATATGTTACAATATAACCTAGATACAATATATGTGTGTAAATACCATTTTCTTGTTGCACATTAAGTATTGGATTCCGAAGGTATAAGTAACCTGGGTAGATAGACAGTAGTGCTAACAATTTACATTCACTTCCCAGTGTTCCTTCTCTGTGTATAGTTATTTCTGTCCATCATTGATCAACTGGAAGTGAGTTGGATCTTCTTTATGTTGAAGATATCCACTTCCATCAGAATACATCCTCATACAGTATTGTTGTTGAAGTTTATAGTGATCTTCTGGTTCTATTCATTTCACTCAGCATCAGTTGATGTAAGTCTCTCCAAGCCTCTCTGTATTCCTCCTGCTGGTCATTTCTTACAGAGCAATAATATTCCATAACCTTCATATACCATAATTTACCCAACCATTCTCCAATTGATGGACATCCATTCATCTTCCAGCTTCTAGCCACTATGAAAAGGGCTGCCACATTTTGGCACATTCAGGTCTCTTTCCCTTCTTTAGTATTTCCTTGGGGTATAAGCCCAGGAGTAACACTGCTGGATCAAAGGGTATGAACATTTTGATAACTTTTGGGCATAATTCCAGATTGCTCTCCAGAATGGCTGGATTCTTTCACAACTCCACCAACAATGCATCAATGTCCCAGTTTTCCCACATCCCCTCCAACATTCATCATTATTTGTTCCTGTCATCTTAGCCAATCTGACAGGTGTGTAGTGGTATCTCAGAGTTGTTTTAATTTGCATTTCTCTGATCAGTAGTGATTTGGAACACTTTCATATGAGTGGATATAGTTTCAATTTCATCATCTGAGAATTGTCTGTTCATATCCTTTGACCATTTATCAATTGGAGAATGGTTTGATTTCTTATAAATTAGGGTCAGTTCTCTATATATTTTGGGAAGCCAAATTTTTAAGGACTGAAGAGACAGTATAAGAAAATCATGGAGGCATTGTATTAAAAAACTTTTAAAAGATATTTTAGTAATAAACAGAGTTTTGAGGATCACAAAGTCAAATGATGTAGAAGATGAATAATAATCCATCAAAGGAAGAGAACCAAGAATGGTAATTTCACACTAATTAAATAGGATGAGGATAGGGGCAAAAGGAGGAGCATTATCTCTAGCAGTTAAAAAACTGTTGGAATTTTTGGAAATAAAGTTTCATTAAAGAAATAATGTTAGATAAATTCTTGGGGTTCTTCTTATAAAATCTCTTAGAGAGTTAAGTCTGGAAGCTCTAAAAATTTCCCTTTAGAATAGTTATTGGTTACAACATTAAGGTTCTAACCTTAGTTTCATAGCTAATTCTGCTGGAGAATGGAGTCATGGCTCCCTGAATCTTTATATGATATTCTTTATAATACACTATTATTGGGTACTTTCTTACTTATTGTGGCATATATTTCATTCTCCAGCAAGAACCCCAAGACTTTATCTGACATTATTTCTTTAATGAAAATTTATTTCCAAAAATTCCAACAGTATAGGAGCCTTGACTTAACACATATTGATTATGTGGCTATGGGAAAATCACTAAACCTCTCCCTAATGCCTAAGTTTCCTCATTTTAAAAAATGGAAACCCTTCTTTTTCCATTTTCACAAGGTTGTTTTGAGGAAAGCACTTTGTTAAAAAAGTATGTGTTTCTAAGTTTTACTTTTAATCTGAATTATAAACATCTTCTCTATGGCTTTCCTGGGTCTATTCAATCAACAAAACAATAAATCTAGCTATAATTTGTAACATTTGTAATGTAAATATTTATACTGAGAGAAATGATTATTTTTCTCTGATATTAATAACCAATTAATACTAGGAGATCCAGCATTTGTTCCCTTTCTATTTCCTCATTCAAAGCCCAGTCCTTGTAGAGAAAATTACTGATAGATGAAATTGGATTAACAATCTCCTCAGTCTTTCATGAGACCCCATCCAGCTGGGACACATGTACTTGGGTAGAAGAAGGATACCTTTGTCTACATTGTGGACATGGAGGTGATATGGGCTGTGAAGGAGGTGGGGAGAATAGTATGGATGTAAAGATAGTTTCTGACCAAGAATGACAGGATCAGAATCACCCCCCCCCCAAGCCATTTTTAGAATAAACCTACCTCTCATTACAATATTCATTCCCTCATTAATTGTTAACCAATTAGAATTGATTTCTATCTGTCAGGAACATCTACTCTCCAAGGATATTTAAACATTAAATGTTTCCCCATGGGAGTCTTTTGATTTCTGGGAGGGTCAATTTACCACATTCTGTGAATTATATGCTAGCAACAATTATTAGAGTGATTATAAATAACCCAGAAACTCTTGTCTTCCAAAAATTTTCATTTGTCACAATAATGAAAAATTAATAATCATCTCTTGAACTAGTCTCAGCAAGTTTTAGAACATTACTGTTTACAGTTATGCCTTAATTGTTTCTCATGACCAGTTCAAAGTGACTTGAACATAGTTTCTCTTCCCAAATAGATTGTAAGTTTCTTGAAGACAGGGGCCATCGTCCGCTTGTTCTCTCTAGTGCATTTCTATACAATAATGTTTTCTTATGAATGGTCCAGAAGTCCATTTTGTCTTCATAGCATATCCACTGATGAGAGTAGTGGAAATAATGCTAAAGAAGCAACTACCTGGACCCACAAGGGAGACTTCAGAACTTACCCTCTTGTTATTCTACACCGTGTTTGTGTGCAAGCACAAAGAATCAATCCATCTCTTAGCTCAAACAACAGATCCCTCAAGAATAAGAGCTGAATAAAATGTCATATGCCCGTCTGCTCTGCTGATTGACCGTCTGCCAAGGGAACAATTCTATAAACGCCCTCAAGTTCTCTCTGCCATCTGCTTCCCTCCTGTTCATCACTTCACTCAGGTTGAAAAGGGAAAAGTGCTATTCTTACTGATAGTAGAAAAGCCACCATTTGAATACAGAAAATATTGCTATTCTTTATCAAAACTGCACCTCATCTATTTGATATGGAAAACATAATCCGGATAGACCTGGAGTGGGAATTTGAAAAGCCTGTTTTACGAACTCTAAGTCTTTTGATAATGTCATAAAGTCTGCAAAACCTCAACTCAGTATTCATAATTAATTGCTAACAACTCCATTTAACAGGTTCTGAGTTCTTTTCATCTTCTTTAGGAAAGACAGTTCACTTGCATTGCTTACTGTGAGGAATAGCACTTTCCTTGTTATCAAAAGAAACAAAAGAGTTTTAAATAAAGGGAAAACATGTTAAAAATCCTTGGATGAGAATAAAACAGATAAAACCACTGTGGTAATAACATTCAAGGGAACAAGCTGATGAAAGTGACATGTTCAAAGCAGACAAGTCAAATTCAAACTTTTTCTGGAGCAACAAGGAAAAGAGAAAATGGAAAAGAGAGCCCATGAAAGGATGATGTCTTAGAGAACTATGTGTTTTCTGATTCAATTGTTCTGCTCTGAAGCTACAACAAAAAGCTCATTGACATTTTCTGTGTACTGAATGGAAATGGGAAGACCTGGAAACATTTAGGAGAATGTTTGTTTTCTTTAGATGACTTTGATGTTTTTCTGAAAAAGTTGAAACAGTTTGGATAATATGCATATATTTATTATTTGAAATGATAGAATGCTTAATGACGAGGTCTTGAGTAATTGGGTACAAATGGTAGAAAGGACCTAGAGCATGGATGGAATTTCTCCCTCAGATAGATAGAAAAGATCAGTTTAGCCTTCAGGTCCCACCCTTTGTGGAGATTGTCTTATTTACTATGTCTGATCAGAAATTTGAATTATGTTAAACCCCTGAGATTTCCCCTATAAATCTGTCCATGGCTCATGCCATCTTTGCTTGAACCTCTTTGGGTTACAGCCCACCACAACACTCTGCCTTCTCCTTTCTCCTTCCCCCATACCTCGTGATATCTGTCTTCTCATCCCCCTCTGCCTCATGGTCTCTGTTCTCTCAACTCCTACCATGCCTCTATTATTTCTCTTTGTTATAGCTAACTCATTTAGGGTATTAAATCTCTTTTGCTATTTTCCTGTCATCTAAGGGCATACCAATTTCATAGGGTCTTCCCTTTGTCTTAGTCAATTGTGAGTTCCTCTAGGGAACTTGTCCTTCCCACCATTAATTGTTAAAACTTCTTTCCTTGATAACTATATGTTCTCCCAATTCTATTTCCTATTTGCCATTCTTGGTATATATTGTATCTTTTTATTTTGTCTGTAACCTTTTCTCCTATATAAACCTCCCTTTTGCCAGATAGAATGGCCGTTGTACATTCTTCGCATGACCAAATCCCAACATTTGGTGCTAGACCTCAAATACGTCATTTGGAACTAGAAATTGCTCTCCTAAACCACATCATTTGAGATTCAGTTCAAATAAATGGGTACTTTTTTGCACTGGGTACAATGAGTACTTTTATATCAAAGAACTAACAATCTGGGCCCTCAATGACCCCGTATTCTTCACAGAATGTGATATGTTCAGAGATAAGTCAATAAATATATGTAAAATGATGAAAAGTAATTTCTAGAAAGAAATGCTAACATGTGAATTATTCCTATTTTACAACTGAGAATACTGAGGTAAACATCTGAAGTCAGGTTTGAATTCCAGGGCCAAAATTCTATTCACTATGCTATATAAACTGACCTTGAAAAAAGGTAAAGATTACAAAAGAAAATGAATGGGAAGATCATTCCAGATGTGAAGGGACTTAAATAGAGAGAGGGAGCCATCATCAGTCATCCTGACTTCTGTCTTGCCACTGGATTCTGATGGTTCTGGAGGAGATAGTGAAGCTGATGACTTTGCACAGCTCTGCCTCATTTAAATCCAATTCACTTGCAAGTCAAGACATCATTCACCATTCATCCTCTTCAAAAATGAAGGATGAAAAATCCTCTCTGAGTAGCAGTTGTTACCTCCCTGGGGACCCAAGGAAATAGATTCTGTTGGTCAATGGTGTGATTCTTTCTTTTCTTTGTCCAGCTCCTTTTTTCCCTGCTTCTCTTCTTTCTCTTTCTGCTGCTCTTCTTCTTCTCTCTCTGTCCACGTGTAAAGTCATATCCTTACATGTGGGAGTTCTTCCAAAGGAATACAAATTTTGATCAATTATGCTTTGGTTATCTTGGAACTTGGGGATTAGATTTTTTTTCTTCCCTATTTATTCTATCATTTTCTTAAAAAAAATAACTGGGACAATTGTCGTTTTTGTTCAATGTAGCTTTTTTTTTTAAATTTATGATCTCTTGAAATATAGCTCTGAAAAAAGCCTATTGTGATTCAAATGGAGCTACTTGACAATATCTTTAAACCCAAATCATTCTGGCTCTGTCAGATTAATCAATACTAGTTCCCAGCCCAAGTCTCACTTTCTCATTGTTTGGGCTTTGATGGCTCAGAATGAATATAAATATCAGTGTTTCCAATTTGACCAGAGACCTTGAGGATTTCCCTCCCTAGAATAATTCTTTTATGAAGGCAAACCAGGCCATGTTTTGCCTCAATTCTTATCTAGCTTTTAACTACTAAATGAGTATTGCCTCAGATAAACTGGGACCTGGAAAAGACCTTAGCTTAAAAAGGACAAAAGTTCCCAGTGCAACCTGGGCCATTGTCAGTCATCTTGCCACTGGACTCTGATGAGTCTGGAGGAGAGAGTGAAGCTGATGACTTTGCACAGCAATGACTCACTTAGATCTAATTCACCTGTAAGTCAAGACATCACCTTCCTGATATAATTGGTCCTCTTCAAGAATGAAGGACAAACAACCACAAAGTAGAGAGATGAAAGAAAGCATATCATAGCATCTAAGAGGTCAATTTGAGTGAAGAGCACATAAAGGGAAGTAATATGAAAGAAGCCTGAAAAAGTAGATGAGAACTGGATAGGGAGATCCTTAATGCCAGACTAAGGATTTTCAGTTTATTGAAGAAGCAATAATAAGAGTCACATGAACAGCAAAATGGAGGATTATACATTTTTCTCTGCTGACCATAACCTCTTCAAATGGAGAGTGTGAATGAAAAATAAAGAAGCATGCACTGTTTCCAAGATGTAGGACACTCAGAAAAAACAACACATGAACCAATTCTCACTGATCCTGAACTCACTCACAACTTCCTTGATCTTTTCCACCTCCATTATTTCCCTCATCTCCCAAACTCCCCACTTCCAGCAGTATGTGTCTACAAGAACCTGGATCATGGGTAGAATCTTGCAAGAACTTCATTCTCCCCTTTTTTTTTTTCAGTACCATGGAGACCCCAGCTTCAGGCTGCAGAATTTTGTTCAGAAGGCAACAGAGAAGCAGCCCAGAGATGGTTCCTCTTCAGAAGCAAAAGCTTATTTGAGAGGACAATTCATTGCAGCAGCAGCAACAAGGCAATCCTGATAACACTGTCACAGACAACCTGGTAGCACTGGTATAGTAGCCATCTGAAGTGGTGGTGAAAGGTGAGAGAATTAAGGAATAGAACAGGTGGGACAGGACACTGGGGCAGTACAATGTGTGTGTGTGTGTGTGTGTGTGTGTGTGTGTGTGTGTGTGTGTGATGAGGTGCAAATGATAAGGCTATTGGTAGTGAAGTGATGTGAGAATTGGGGTGGGGAATCCTCTCTGGTTTGTGGAAAGAATTCGTAACCTGAAAAGTCTTATATGGCAAAAGGGAATTTTATTGTTCACTAAGAAGCCAGCCTGTTAGAAAGACAAACTTCTTAGTGGCAAAAGGTCCTGTCAGGGAAATAAGAAAGGTTAACACTGAGAAGAGAATATCTTCACAGTGGGCAAAAGTCCTGGCAGGTAGCCTTGCTGAGAAGAGAACTTCCTTGGCAAGGCAAAATCCTGTTTCAGACTTTTGCAAAGATTTGGGGTTCAGAGTTGTCTTTTATTAGGTGTCTGAGGCTTGGGCTTCCCTTCAAAATTGAATGAGATTCCTTCAGTGTTGTCAATGCCCCTGGCTTGGATCTCTAATTGAAAAGAGATCACTTATCTTAGGAGTTTCAAACCACTCACTAGGAATATCAGACAGAGATCTCCAACTGAATAAAATCACTTAACTTGGGAGGGTGTTGTGTGGGAAAGGTATGCTTTTCCCAGGGAGAGTCTGAGACCCAAATCTCCCTTCTTTTACAGATTAAAGTGGTGTGTGTGTGTGTGTGTGTGTGTGTGTGTGTGTGTGTGTGTATTAAGTGAGCTACCATACCCCATTCTACTAAGCATTAGAAAAGATACCAGAATCCAGCTGGGACCAATGCTGATTACCCAAAAGTTACTTAGAACAGAGACCTAGGCTAGTGAATCATGAATTGCTTAATGTGGAAAGAAAATGAGATAATTTGAGATCCATCCCCCCTAAAAGCCATCATCAGAGGAGACAAAGTTAGAAAAATAATAGGAGAAAAATAGAGAATTTGAAATTATCAAATATTCAGGAAGAAGAAAACTTAAAAACCTTGAAATAAGTAGATAAATGAAAAGATAAAACATTAATAACAGAGGAATTATGGCCTTCAGATCTAGTAAATGAATTCAGACATTTAAGAACAAATACTGATGAAAGAAAATGATTGAACTCTTGATTAGACAGGGGATTCTCTGGAATGTAAGGAGAACATGGAATCATGATAGGCTGTTTCTTTGAGGTTCAAAAGAGGAAAGAGAATTATGAATGCAAAATGTATAGGTTTCACAGCAAAAATAAAAGGCAAATCATCTCCAAAATATACAGAGAATTGACTCTAATTTATAAGAAATCAATCCATTCTCCACTTGATAAATGGTCAAAGGATATGAACAGACAATTCTCAGATGATGAAATTGAAACTATTTCCAGTCATATCAAAGAGTGTTCCAAATCACTATTGATCAGAGAAATGCAAATTAAGAGAACTCTGAGATACCACTACACACCTGTCAGATTGGCTAAAATGACAGGAACAAATAACGATGAATGTTGGAGAGGATGTGGGAAAACTGGGACACTGATACATTGTTGGTGGAGTTGTGAAAGAATCCAACCATTCTGGATAGCAATCTGGAATTATGCCCAAAAAGTTATCAAAATGTGCATACCCTTTGACCCAGCCATACTTCTACTGGGCTTATATCCCAAGGACATACTAAAGAAGGGAAAGGGACCTGTATGTGCCAAAATGTTTGTGGCAGCCCTTTTCATAGTGGCTAGAAACTGGAAAATGAGTGGATCAATTGGAGAATGGTTGGGTAAATTATGGTATATGAATGTTATGGAATATTATTGTTCTGTAAGAAATGACCAGCAGGATGAATACAGAGAGGCTTGGAGAGACTTACATCAACTGATGCTGAGTGAAACGAGCAGAACTAGGGGATCATTATACACTTCAACAATGATACTGTATGAGGATGTATTCTGATGGAAGTGGAAATCTTCAACATAGAGAAGAGCTAATCCAATTCCAAATGATCAATGATGGACAGAATCAGCTACACCCAGAAAAGGAACACTGGGAAATGAATGTAAACTGTGAGCATTGTTTTGTTTTTCTCCCCAGGTTATTTTTACCTTCCTAATCCTATTCTTCCTTTGCAACAACAACAACAACAAAATTCGGTTCTGCACATTATGTATGGGAATGCCTGCCATCTAGGGGAGGGGGTGGAGGGAAGGAGGGGAAAAATTCGGAACAGAAGGGAGTACAAGGGATAATGTTGTAAAAAATTACCTATGCACATGTACTGTCAAGAGATGTTATAATTATAAAATTAATAAAAAATAAAAGGCAAAATAGAAAAATTGGAATCTGAGAAAGAACAGTAGACTAGGAATGCAAATATATAAAAGTGAAGGAGAATCTAGAAAAGAGAAGTAAAAAGCCCCAATAACATTGAAAGAACATATGCTCACTATGCAAGCAAAACATAGCAATCCAAAAAACAGAATGTTTAGAGACAATCTAAGGATCATAAGAACATCTGAAAGGAATGTCAGAAACCATCTTTTCCAACTCCCTCATTTTATTGATGAAGAAGCTAATACCCAAGTTAATGATGATATTACATATTAGAACAAAGGAAAAGAGAATAAAGTTTATTAAGGAGAGTTTTAGATATCTGAAACAGAATTTCAAAAGATTGATTTACCCTATTTTCTCAGTAAACTATGGTAGTTGCATTTTTTAAAAACCTGAGCATAGGTGCCTATATTGCCTATAAGAGGACATTTCCAGCTGTGGAAGTAAATTAATGAATTGCAAAGATTGGGAGCTTCTGTGACCCACAGTGGCTCTACTATGGGAAGTGGACACTATGTCCACTATTGTGCTTCTTGAAGGAGAAAATAAACACGAACAAAAGTACAGGACCAAGCTCTAAGCTAACTTTCCAGGAGACATAAACTTTGAGGGAGACAGTGCAGAGTTGAGGTAAAAGGTGAATTGCCTATTCAGCCTTAAAAAAACATTTCATATTCTGATACTCTAAGCACCTAATTATTTGGAAAGTATAACAGTTATAAATTGTTGCTGTTTTTAGTTTATATGGATAAAATAAATCGCTGCCCTACTTGATTTACATTGTTCACCCAGAACATCTTTACTTCTCCCTTTTGTAGAGATCTTAGAAATGAATTAGGTGGCAGCTAGTTGGCGCAGTGGATAGAGCACCAGCCCTAAAGTCAGGAGGACCCAAGTTCATATTTGCTCTCAGACACTTAACACTTCCTAGCTGTGTGACCCTGGGCAAGTCACTTAACCCCAGCCTCAGGGGGGAAAAATTAAAAAAAAAAAAAAAGAAAAGAAGAAGAAATGAATTAAACCCAGGTTTTAATTATTTCCCCTTGGCTCTAAGATTAGTGTATACAAAGCTGATGAATTAAAAAAAAAAGTGGTTTAATTCTATGTTTATGTTGGGGGAGGGAGACTCCCCTTAGACTGAATATGGTTCAGAGCATCCTTTAATGGCATAAGGAATGAATGAGAACTCTAACATTCTACTGGGCCCAGTAGCAGTTATATATTATTAAATTATTAGAAAATAAACCGTATTTATTTAAGTGAGAAAATGAAATGAGAAAAAGGGAAATATTTTTCCATTTAAATAATGTTCAGTTTTATTACTTATTAAGTGCTGCTGTGTTGAAACCACTTCAAATCTAAGTTTATGATACTTTGTTTAGATTTGTTTTAAGAATGTTTTGTTATAAAAAGGATAAAGCCTCTTTAATAAATTCTGTAAAAGTTAAAGAGAGGGTTTGAAGCCATAGGAATGATATGCCTACAGGAGTCATAGATAAATTCCAATTAATCAGGTAGCCAGCAGTTACCTGAAATACCTATGGGGACTGTGGAGATTGAGAGAAATTTGATCCCAAGATAGGTTTATAGGGTGATTTAGAAAGGAAAATTGTAATGAAGTCTGGGAATAAGACCAGGTTTAGATTAAACTGTGATTAATAAGAGCTAAAGATTAGTGAGAAAAGTACAAAATGAATTTCTTTAATTTTTTTCTTTATTATCTTAGGATCATAAAATCTAAGCACTAGAAAGTAGGACTTTAGAACTCTAAGATCTGAAATATATTCCAACTGTTAATTTTGCACAGTGAAATTTTAGCTTAATTAAGCAACTTGATTAAGATCATCAAGATGGTAAATAGAAAATCTGAAACACTTTGCTCTTTAGGCTCTTCATCTGTACCATGGTAGGTTTGAAAAAATATTATGTTCCTTATAGATCTGAAGTGTATGATCCATGATTTATTCAAGAATATATAATTTCTTAGTGGTCATATATATTGAAGATTTGAACCCAAATCTCCTGAGATTGCTATTTGCCAAGAACAACTGTCTCAATAATATTTTTACTTTTTTAAATGTTGCTCTCTTTTTTGTTAACTAAATATACTTGTGGCATATGTGACTAAAGCCATCCTTTGTGGCAGGGTTAAATTTATCATATTGAGTATTAGAATAGATTTTAGAAAGGAAAGAGAATTTGGAAATTATATAAATTTAATTTACTTATTTAATAAAGGATAAGTTCTATCTCACATCCATTAGATTAACAAAGCTGAGGGGAAAAAAGGAAAATGTGGGGTTCCAGAAAAATAAGTATATTAATGTACTGTACATGGAGCTATGAGTTGATATGGCCATTCTGGAAAGCAATCTGGAACTATGTCCCTCCAAAATGACTCAACCATGAGTACCATTCAATATAGCGACACACCACTACTTCATCTATGTCTCAAAGAAATCAAAGAAGAACAAAATATGCACATAAATATTTAAAGAAGGTCTTTTTTTGTAGTAGCAAATAAAGAGATGTCCTTTAATTGGGGAAAGTTTTATGGTCTATGATTGTAATGCAATACTATTACACCAGAATAACTGATGAAATAGTTCATTTCAGTGGAGATCTGTATGAACTGATGCAAAATGCAATGAGCAGAACATGAAAAAAAATACACAGTAAACAACAATGAAAAAAAAAGTCAAATAATTCTTATCAATGAAATGATATGAACTATGATTCCAGTGTACCAATGAGGAAGCTTGTTATTTATCTCCTAACCGAGAGGTGATGAACTCAGCAGAATGAGACATGATTTTTCTAATGTGCCATCCTTTTGTACATATTTCCATATTTTTCATGTTATGCAAGCAAAATCATACTAAAAGGGGAAAAAAACACAAGAAAGAAAAAAAGCAAACAAACAAGCAAAAAAAAAAGGTGAAAATGGTATGTTTGATCTACATTAAATATCCACAATTCTCTCTTTGGATACAGATGACATTTTTCATCCTAAGTCTATTGGGACTATCTTGGATCACTATATTACTGAGAAGAACCAAATCCATCATAGTTGATCATCACATAATCCTGCTGATACTGTGTATAATGTTCTTAATGTTCTATTCTGTTTACTTCACTCAGCACCAAGTCATGCAAGTCTTTCCAGAATTTTCTGAAATCAGTCTGCTCATCATTTCTTATAAAACAATAACAACCACTTATTAACATAACTAAATTATGGTGTCAAAAATCTCCACCTTTTTTTTTAGTGACACATCAAATCTATCTATAACAGTATTTTGTTTGGCTGAGCTAACTGTGGTAAAGTGACTTGCCCAGGGTCACTCAGCTAGGAGGTGTTAAGCATCTAAGGTCAAATTTGAACTCAGGATCTCCTGATTTCAGGGTTGGTGCTCAATCCACTGTGCTACCTAGCTGCCTCTATCTATAACAGTTTTGCACACACATAGCAATTATTTGGTACTGGCAGAAAAAGAAATATAACGTACTCTTTGGGCCACATGTTTTATTAAGCTGAGATATTCTATAGTCTCTTATTCTTTTTTTTAATAGTTTTTATTTACCAGATATATGCATGGGTAATTTTACAACATTGACAATTGCCAAATCTTTTGTTCTAATTTTTCCCTTCCTTCCCCCCTCCCCCAGATAGCAGGTTGACCAATACATGTTAAGTATGTTAAAGTATAAATTAAATACAATATATTGTATTCTCTTATTCTTATGGGTATTTCTTGTGACTAAATGCTTCCTGTTAATAATACTTTAATCAAAATGATTCTGTCAATGAGGATTAGTGATGATTGCATTACTTTTACTTGGATTGTAATTAGCAGAATTTTGCCAAAGTTCTAATAAAAGTATATGTGGCTCTGAGATGTTTTCTGCAAAGAAGGTCTTGGGTAGAAATTCAACTTATAGTGATACTTCACTTTTCCCTTTTTCTTCTTTCTCCTCCTTTCTTCATTGATCATTCTTTAGATAAAACTCTTCCCCCATTTTGTTTCCTTGCTGTATTAGCATCTTCTCCACAGCACTGCTGTGGGATACAACTTCATTGCTGTACATAATAAAAGTAATAGAATACTCTGTCATTGCCTCTGTTCTTGAAGATACAAATTCAATCCCTTTGCCTCTTTCCCATAATATGCATGCACACACACACTCTCAGCAAATACTCTCATCTCCTTTACCAAGAAGCTTCATCAGCATGATCTTTCTTTATAATCCCCAACTCTACATCTTTACTCTATCTCAGAATAGGTTGTCTTCCCTATAAAGGATAAATCTTCTACTACATCCTTGATTTTCTCTCCTTCTTTCTTCTACTGAATTTTGTGTGACCAATTAGCTTTTATCATTTTCCTTATCTCTGAAAAAAATTAGTAACTCCCCTTTTCCTAACTTCTTCACCTCTGCATACACATATTTTCATGTTTTTTATTTTTTTAAATCAGAAACACTAAAAACTCCTTTCACAAATTCTGTTACCCATCTGGTTTCCCTTTTTTCCTGCTGAATTTCTAGACTTTGCAGAATAGCATTCTCTCTACAGTTTTTCCCCTTAACTGGCTGGTCCCCTAGAGAGTTCAACTGACTACAACTGGTGTCAAAGCTTTGGGGTAACTTTGAGGGGCTGAGTTTCTAATGTTCTCACCAAAGAGATTCTCTTTACATTATTCTCACTATATGTTTCCCAATAGCAATTAGACAGACTTAACTGACTTTTTAGCAAAAGTATTTTAAAGAATGATATAGCAATTGATCAAATATTTATTAGGTTTCTACTATGTGTTAAGCAGTGTATTTGGAACTGGTGATACAAGCAAATCAAATAATCCCTGCTTTCAAGGAGCTCACATTGAAACAGGAAGACAATTACATACTAAAATATATTCAGCATAAATATAAAGTTACAAAGGCTGGGGGAGGGAGCACTAGAAGACAGTGATCAAGAAAAGCTTCCCATAAGAAGGGGAGCTTATATCTCAAGTTAAAAGAAGCAGGGGAATCTATGAAGTAGAGTGAAAGTGAGAATATTATCCAACAAATCTTGAAAGATTTGGCTCCATATTTGTAAGACTTTAAAAGCTAGACAGACAAATGTATATTTTACTACTTAGGAAGAAGTGACTGGAATTGATTAAGAGAATCACTTAGATCTGAAGTAAAGGAAAATTATTTTGGCAGCAGGGTTTTAGATGAACTGGAAAAGGCAAACACTTGAGATATGGAGACCAATGAGAAAGATGTAATACTCTACTCAAGAGTTAATGAAGGAAAGAATTAAAGCAAATTTTCCTAAACTATAGGTTATAGCCCCATGTAAGGTCACATTACTGAAGGCAGAGGTCTTGAAAAATTGAGCAACAGTAAAAGGTCTCAAATATTCTGCCAAGATGTAAAACTTTATGTTAAAAATAACCAAAAAGATTCATCTAAATAGTATGGAAATTTGCTTTCATCTTTAATAATGGCAAAATT
Source organism: Sminthopsis crassicaudata (assembly GCF_048593235.1). Taxonomy (NCBI): domain Eukaryota; kingdom Metazoa; phylum Chordata; class Mammalia; order Dasyuromorphia; family Dasyuridae; genus Sminthopsis; species Sminthopsis crassicaudata. The sequence continues at coordinate 528,693,125 of NC_133617.1, read as the reverse complement.
ATAAGTAAGGCAAAAATTATTTTAAAATAAATTTATTTATGATTTATTAACAGAAAATGTTTGATTTGTATACCTATTTTATATTCCTATATTCCTAGAGTCACAAAAAAATTTCTCAGGCAAAAAGGTATAGTGAATAGAAAGAAGTTTAAGAAACTCTGAACTAAAGGAGGCATTGTGGGGATGAAGCAAGCAAGAAGCCAGGTTTAGGAGATTTTATGAATGGTAAAACAAAAAACAAAAACAAAAATCAAGATTTGGCAACCATTTAAATATGTGGGGTAGGGAAAATAAGGAATTTAGAATCATGCCAAGATTGCCAATTTAGAGGACAAGAAGTTCCTTTGGCAGAGATGGAGAAATGTGTAAAAAGAGAAAGTTTAGAAATAGCTAAATTCTGTACATGTTGAGTTTGAGCTGTGTTCAAGACATCCAATTTGAAATGACCAACAGGAAATTGGTGAAGTAAGAATAGTCTCTACACTTGGCTCTACCAGTAGAATCACTTGTTCTATTGTTAATATTGTTAATATTTCATATTGAATCTCTTCATATATATTACTTTGCACAAATTTTAAATTTGTGTAAATACAAGTTATATTCCCCTCCCCCCCAAGGACAGTGATTTTATGTCATTTTGTCTATATTTGTCTAGCACAGGGTTTGTCAAATGGCAGGTCCTTAGTAAAAGTTTGTTGGATTGAATTCCTTTATTTGCTTGCTATAGGATAAGTGAAGTCTAGGTCTAGGTAGTTGTTTGGGAAAAGTTTATTTTAATAACAATGAACACAGGAAATGCACATGGTTTCTCATGTGGATTATGTTAATATACTTAAGCATGCTTTGTTATTGCTAATTAATGTACTGTTAATGTTCTGCTTTACTGACATTACCCTCAGGGGCATTTAGGGATTACAAGTGCTCCTTAATTAACATTTTTTAGCACTGCTGGAGGAGGAAACAATGCTTTGTAAAGAATTAGTAATCATTTGAAACTTAAAGAGAGACTGACAAAGATAGGGACAGAGACAGACAGAAGTAAGGAGAAAGAGAAGGAAGGAGAAAAAGAGGAAATAAGGAAGGCAAACAGGCAGGTAGGAAGGAATGAAGGAACGAAGGAAGAAAGGAAGGAAGGAAGGAAAGAAGGAAGGAACGAAGGAACAAAAGAAGGAACGAAGGAAGGAACAAAAGAAGGAAGGAAGAAAGGAAGGAAGAAGGAAGGAAGAAAGGAAGGAAGGAAGGAAGGAAGGAAGGAAGGAAGGAAGGAAGGAAGGAAGGAAGGAAGGAAGAAGGAAGGAAGGAAGGAAGGAAGGAAGGAAGGAAGGAAGGAAGGAAGGAAGGAAGGAAGGAAGGAAGGAAGGAAGGAAGGAAGGAAGGAAGGAAGGAAAGAAGAAGGAACACAACTTATGATAGAATTTTAAAGAAGTAACTTGAAGAAAGGACTAAAAAGCTTGACTGCCATGACGTTCACATATCCCAAAGGCCCCAAAAAACCTTCTTTGGAGGTGTTACTCTTTCATTAAGTGGGTACTTAGGGACTTTGTTAGCAGTAAACCAGATGCACCAGGTAGGACTAATAAGATCCATAAAGTTCCCAGATTTGATCTTCCTCAGGTTATGCCTTGGGATGTTTGGAAAAGGGAGAAATGACAATAACTTGTATTTATTACAGGGCTTTCAGGTTAATTGAGGCTTTTTTCTTCACAATAAATTTGTGACATAGGGCATAGGAGTATTATTATTATTCCCATTTTACAGATGAGGAAACAAGTTCTGAGAGATCACAATTACATACACAAATACATGTATGTGTATGTGTGTGATGGAATTTGAAAGACTAAAGTCTGATATGCTATCATCAGTTTATCACTGGATTAGTAAAAAAAGATCAAGTATTATATGTGTGTGTAAATTTATAATTATTCATATATACATGTATCTGGAAATATATGTATATGTTGATGTAATCCCCTGTTCTGACATTTGCATACATATTTTGTGCATACACTTGTGTATATGACTATATATGTGTGTATATATATACACACATATACATATGTATTGTGTAAATCTGTAGGATTTAGAGGCATGAGTTTGGCAATAGAACCCCAAAATTCTCTAAAAATCCTTGAAGCAGAAAGTCTCCTTGAATTCTGGCCTCTGACCTCAGGAATAACAGCTTCATTCTGTTATCCAGATGGGGCTGGTTGAGTCCTGAACTGGAGAATTCCAACCGCATTGAATTGGAGAAATACCCATTCAATTCTAAGATTTTCTATTCAATTCCAGCTCAAACACCACCCACTAACCCCGACTTGTAGCCAAAGGCTTCTATTATAAAAAGAGCCAATTTAAAACCCAATCCTTGCAGAGGACCTAATATGCCATGCTAAGGAAACTCTCTCTCCCTGGCATTGCAGCAAACTGCCCGCTGAAATGATATTTTCTTTCAGCTTTGCCCTCTCTTTATCTTCTCACCTATTTCCCTAGCAAGACTTTATACCTCTCTGTCGGGATCTCTCTACTAGAAACTTTACTTCTCTGTCAGACCTTGCCACTAAGGAATTCAGTCTTTCTATTCATGCATAACAAAGGCTGACTTCCCAAGGCCAATAATAAACTTCTTTTTATCAGTCTAGCTCGGGTTCATAAATTCCTTTACGAAGGACCTCTGTGCTGCCAGAAGGGGGTTTCCACAACTTCCTACCTTGTGCAGAATCTCAAGGGGAATTAGAGGAACCAAACGTTCATTTGGTTGCCTGAACCCTGATCCTGCCACTAACCTCATCATTTGACTCCCTGACCACCAGGAATCCTAATCTCATTTTGGTTCCCTGAATCTAATCTCATCAAGTTGTTCTTCTTAGTGTATACTCTACCCATCCATGTTTCTTCTGTGTGTGAACTTCTCTATTCTACCTCTATATGGTAACTTCCTAGGTGTGTTCACTTTTTGTACTGATGATATACCTATCTATTAGGAAAGAGTGTGCCTTAGCTCATGATATACTTTTTTATACCTTCTTATTTTGGTTATGCTATTTCATTAGATGTTCTTGCTTTAAATTCATTGTGTCATATCCATTGTGTAATCATGCCTTTACTGTCCTTTAGAGAAGAGAAGGAAAAAGGAGAAGATAAAAGGGGAGGGACTAGTCTAGTTGACTAATAAAAGCTAAAATACTGGTGGGGGCTCTTAAGCTATGGGTTTTGAGTTGATGCAAACTCATGGCATATCTTAAATCTGGGATATCGTGTCTGAGCAGATCCATATATAAGTTATAGGATATCTCCACAGGAAAAAAAGGGGGAACCAAATTGTTAGGAAATAGTAGAATAAATTATGGTAGCTAAATATGTTGTGCCACAGTTTCCTTTTATTGTCCTGATTCAGTTTCCCTAAATTGTCCTGACACAGTTCTCTAAATTGTCCTGACACAGTTTCCCTAAATTGTTCTGACTCAGTTTCCCTGAATTGTTCTATCTCAATCCCCTTAGTTGCAATCCCCACTACGGTTCATTAAGATTGATATAACTCGGGGCCACTTACTCTAAGGTTATAAATTGTCAATGTGTAAATTCAAGATAAGTTCAGAGTTCCTGGCTCCTAACTCCTCCTTAATCATCAAGAATTTATGTTCCTACCCACCATTCTGTCATTGTTCTTCTTGATGCCAATTTATCAGCATGTCCAGTGCCTCCTCCCACCCTGTTAGAACCAGATTGATATTCCTTTCCCACTCTCAGTGCTCTGACTGCCTCTTCTACCCCTGTAGCTAAGCCACGTACATATATATATATATATATATATATATATATATATACTTCATAGGAAGCACACATAGGATGCTTTGGACATCAGCCCTGGGGTTATCATCCCCTCAGCAAATCTCTCCCTTTCAAATAAAATATTAAAAAAACTCTCTAATCTCTATCTTGCCTCAGTTTCCCTGGCATTACAAATGTAATATTAGGAATAAAAATGAAAAATTCAGAGGAATTTTGTGAAGAATCAAGAATGTGTATGTAGTAGAATAATATACAAGCTGATTTCAACTTAACAAATGCTGTTTATTCTGATTCTTCATGATCCCATTTGAGGTTTGCCATTTCCTTCTCCAGTTCATTTTACAGATGAGAAATAGAGGCAAACGGGATTGAGAAATTTATTCTATGAAAATAGAGATACCATTTGAAAAAGAGCAAACCGGGTTAAAAACAAAGGATAAAAGAAATCTGTCTTGTAAAAGTTAAAGCACATGAATTTGAAGGAATGGAATAGAGAATGGGAGTTAGACCTGAGAAAACTCAGTGCTGGAATCTCCTTCATTAATGTTGCTCAGCTACTCACCTGTAACTTACAGCCTTATAGGACTGACTTGGACAATGATAGTTAAGAGGTAAATAAGCCCAAGTAAGGGACATGTAGCTAATATGTGTCACAGGAAGTACTTGAATTCATGATTTCCTGACTCCAAGGCCAGTCTTTTATCCACTAAGCTTTCTTTTCTTTTAACAAATGGTAAATGACAAAGGAAAATCAACTGTAGTCGTTCTTTTGCGTTGGTTTGCTTAATTTTTCATTTTTGACACATGTGTTTATGTTTGAATTCTATGCTAAAACAAAATTTATCAGTTTTTAAAAAAGGAATTGGGAAAAGCCTGTTGTTGGAGGAACATTATATTTAAATGTTACCTCAGGACACAGGAGACTCACTCATTGAATTCCTAAATTGATAGTGCCAGCAGTTCACAAGTATAGCAGTGTCTCTGAAGTTTCCAGAACGTACTGGGAAAATCAGGAAGGCGAAGGACAAAGTAGGGTGAAGAAATGGCTAATGAGTTCAGGAATTTTCTCTGGTTGAGGTTGATCCCTTTGTCTTGAAGAGTTTACAAGTTTCTCTTTAGACATTGATTCAAAGAGCACTTTCAGCCTAGGGAAATTTCATTCATCTTGCTAAAGCCCACTACAGGATTTGATGTAGTAACTCCCAGCCAACTTGAGGGACTATTCTCTTCTTTGCCAGGAACACTGGCAGCAAATTTCTTAATATTGTCATTTCTTTGGCAAGTGTCAGGATTATCTAGAAATCAAGATAAAGAATGACCACACCTTTTGTGGTCACTCAGGCCAATCTATCAGTCAGTTTGTATTAAGCACTTATAATGTTATAGGCTCTGTGGTGGGTCCTAAATATGCAAAGAAAGGGAAAAAAAATTCCCTCTCCGAGCTGTACAATTAAGGTCCAGAATAAATGTGGGGAGAGAATAATTCTAAATGAGCAAGGCAAGAATCTGGAGAGAATTATGACCTACCTATTCTTGTAGTTTCCATGGAAGTTTATAGAGAAAGCCATGGAATAAACTTAAAACTAAGAGAAATTTAATCTAAGCTCTTAAAAATCAGGGCTTCTTGAAAAAGAGAGGAATTATAAAAAGAGAAGCAGGCAGCTAGGAGGTACAGTGGATAGAGTACTAGATCTGGACTTAGGAAGACTCATCTTTCTGTGTTCAAATCTGGCCTCAGACATCTCCTGGCTGTGTGACCCCGGGCAAGTCATTTTACCATGTTGCCTCAGTTTCCACATTTGTAAAATGAGCAGGAGAAGGAAATGACAAAAAATTCCAGTTCTTTGCAAGAAGATCCCAAATAAGGTCATTAAAAATCAGACATAGGTGAACAACAACAAAGAGAAAGTAAATCTTCAATAATGTAGATGCTAAGAAAAATAGGTAAGTAATCCACTTAATGGTTTACATTGTTCTTAGATTTTTGTTTTAGTTTTTTTTTTTTTCCTGCTTAAGTTATTAAATAGAGGAGCTAGTCTTTGACCAACCCTTTCTCCCACTCCCTTCATAAAGCCTGAAGCTCATTATGTAATCACAAAGTGTTAATGTGATGTTAAACTAAGTATAAAAATGCAACCACCCTTAACTCAGTTTACTGAGTGAAAAATAACAACAAATTAGTCACATCCCTGGGGACTTTAAATAGTTGAAGCCTATATGATTTTTTAAGCCATTCTAAAATATTAAGAAGCAGAAGATGCTTATGGAAAAGATTAGGGAGAAAATGAGAATTGTCTTCTCTTTTCCCATCTCTATTAGAAATGCAGCTTTGTTTTTTCTTCTTCTTTTTAGATTTATTTGCTAGTTTTCAACATTTTTATAAGATTCCTTTCCTTCTTTTCCCCCTTTCCAAGATAGCAATAAATCTGATATAGGTTATACATGTGCCATCATATTAAACATATTTCTGCATTCAGAAATGCAGCTTTGAAAGGAAGATGCTGTTTCACTTGGAAACATTGCATCCAGACATCCACATTCTAGATAGATGGGAGAAGCAATCATTAAAAGGAGGAAGTAATTTTAAGGAGCAGTACTGATGGCCAAAAAGAAGAAAGTCAGTTATGAAGAGGAAAAGACTCTCAGAGTCTAGTTAATTTATCAGCTCAGCAGAAAAGCTTTAGCCAAGCATAGATGTGCATGGATTCTCTGAAGACAGTAAGGATTTCCAGGTACTGTAATACTGGGAGTATTGTGTTTTTGATTTTATTTTTTTATTTTTTTATGTGTCTGACCTTTGCCAAAGACATAACTTAGAGATGCTTGCCTCATTACCCTTCCACTTTCAGTTTGAGTCCCCCTTTTCCATGGACAATAAATATGTGTTATCTCAAATCTTCTATGAAGAATATTTTGCAGCTGCTGTTTTTATTATGCCACCTTAGTAAATGGCTTTGCTAAGAGTTAATTGTGTCTATGACTGATTGTTAAAGGAAGCACACTAGTAGGGGCTCTATAATTTTAGGCTTGCAGGCTCACAGAGTCTGGGCACTCAGCCCTTGAATTTGAATGTGGGTTAGGAGAGAATTACAGAAGGGATGCTATACTTATTAACAAACTACCCCCAATATTAGACATGTCCCCAAATAAATTATTTTTATTTTTCTTGTATTAGCATGTTAAAGTGCATATTGATTTTTCCTAATAGAATGTTAACTCCTTGAGGGCAGGGACTGTTTTGATTTTTCTTTGTATCATCTAGCACATTGCTTGATACATTATAGATAATAATTGAATCGAATTGAAATGTTGTAGGTAGATACAAAAAAGAAGCTTATAGAAGTTACTCTCTTTATTTGGCTCCCTCCCTCCTGTGTGCCTCATATCCATTCCCTTCTCCCTGCAGGTGTGTTCTTTCCATGGATTTCCCCACATCCTAGAGGGATTTATTTGAACTAAATGGGGCTGGATGAGTATAGGCCAGTGAATGAGGTCCCACCAGAGTCAAGGTAGTGGCAGGAGCAATGACTGGGAGGAATACCATTACTATTATCAACAAGAGAGGTTCCAGTAATGATGTGAAAGCAGCTTCTGTGGGTTTAAAAGAGAAGAAAGTGAAGACCATTCTACCAATTAATGGTAAGAATGAGTAAGAAAAGATTGGCAACTCTCTCAACTCCTGCATTGTCAAGAACTCTTGCTAAAATTGCAGTAGCTCCTCTGGACCAAACCCACATCATCTTGCGAATGTGTTCAAAAAATATTTTTTTTTGCCAAGGAAGCCTTCAGGCTCATCTATTTCAACTATCTCAAAGACGTCTTCTTCAGCTTGTGGAGAGGCAACTCTGCCACCATGGTACTGGTGATTCCCAGTGCAGTGTCCATGAGAAGTGCAAACTCGTCCTGGGCCGTTACTATGGCTTCAAGAGTAAAGCTTTGCTCCCTTAGCCAAGACTTGTTGCTGGTGCACTGACTGGTATGACCGCTAATTCTGTAACCTACCCATTGAATATGGTGACAGCCCAAGTGGCCATCACACCCAAGGAAATGTATAACATCTTTGATGTCTTCATCCAGATGTCCCATGAAGAATGTCTAAAAACTTTGTATAAGGGATTTATGTGAACAATCCTTGGAATTATTCTTTATGCTAAGCTGAGTTTCTTTACCTATGAAACAATAAAGAAATTTCACTGTGAACACAGTGGATGATCACAACCATATATTCCTTTGAATGAATGATATTTTTGGTGCCTGTGTCATTGGTCAGTCAGTCTCCTACCCCCTAGATATCATAGGGCTATAGAAGCAGACAAGTAGGAGTAAAGGGTCTATAACACAACATTAAAGGTTAATTAATTAAGTAATTAATTTGCTGATTTAATTTTAAGATTTAATTTTAAAATTTAATTTAATGTTAAGTTAGTTAATTAAGTTCATTAAAATGAACCTTGCAAGACATTGTGAAGGAAGAAGGATGCACCCAATGTTTATAAGAGGCATTGAACAACCATTGGCTTAAAGGCCCAATAGCAATTCTTACTCTTCTGCCCTTCTTTTTTTCACCAATACTACTTTTGACCTAATGCAGATTCTTTTTCATAAATTAAATTATGACAGTGGTACCCAGAATTAATGTTCTAATTTTCAACTACCTAGATTACTTACTGAAACATATGTGTATATGTAAAAATTGCTACTACTATCCCTTACATTATTGTGAAACATGATTTGAAATTTTACTTTATTTTTTTTAATAATTGAGTTTGCAGTATTGCTAGCCTTGGGCTCAGGCTGTGCCTAGATTGGTTGGGATTCGCATGGTCTTTCTCTGCTTTTGGATGGTTATAAAAGATGGATCAATAATATCTCTTTTGAGTCTAGTTATGAGTTCCTATATTTTGCCAGGAAATACCTTCTAGCTTTAATCATCACTATCAATCTCTTCCTCTAGGTGCCTTGACTTCAGTTGCCATCCTCTCAGCTGTGTTTAACTCCTAAAAGGCACATACAAAAGCCAGAAATACAATTAAAAACATTAGCTGAGAGAAACTTGTTTCTTTAAAAGCATTTGGCAAAAAGAAAAAAAAAAAAAAAAAAGGAAATAGAAAGACAACCTCCCCTTACCCCCAACCCAGAAAATAATCAGGCCCTCAAATAACTAAAGTTAGAATCAACTTATATCTCTCTTGAGGAAAAGAAGCTGAAGAAAATCACAGAGAAAATAAGAATAGGAATCACCAGCTCTCTGTTGGTGTTTTAGATTTTGTAATGTTTTTAATTGCATACCCAATTCATCTGCTCTTTCTTTGTTAAGATTATATTGTTGTGTTAAGACTGTAAAGAGATATAATTTACTTCAGTGACTTCACTTAAATTTTTTTGGTTTGTTTTCTTATTGTGGCTGTTTTCTTTGAGGAAATTACCTTTTGTTTCTAAAATTATGCTTTGATTATTAATTGTATTTTTCCCTCTTTCATATCTTTTCTATTTTTTCTTTTCCCTGTATTATTCTCTCTCTCTCTCTCTCTCTCTCTCTCTCTCTCTCTCTCTCTCTCTCTCTCTCTCTCTCTCTCTCTCTCTCTCTCTCTCTCTCTGTCTCTCTCTTCCCCTTCCCCCCCTCTCTCCCCCCCCTCTCTCTGTGTTTCTCTGTGTCTCTGTCTCTCTCTTTTTAGAGAAAAAAATGGGAAGAGAAGGAGTAACAAGACTTTATTCAATACTTAAACTGTGCTTAAAGTGTTCTTACTTCTCCACCCTTCATCTCTTCACCAATCCCAGATGCCAATGAATAATTGTTTTCATCCCCTCTCCCTCCCTCATTCCCTCCCTCCCTCTTTTCCTTCTTCCTCTCTCTCTCTTTCTCTCTCTCTCTCTTCCTCTCTTTCTCTTTCTTTCTCTCTCTCTTTCTCTTTTCCTCTCTTTCTCTTTCTTTCTTTCTCTCTTTCTTTCTCTCTCTCTTTTCCTTCCTTCCTTCCTTCCTTCCTTCCTTCCTTCCTTCCTTCCTTGCTTTTTTCTTTCTTTCTTTCTTGCTTTCTTTTTTCTTTCTTGCTTTCTTGCTTTCTTTTTTCTTTCTTTCTTTCTTTCTTTCTTTCTTTCTTTCTTTCTTTCTTTCTTTCTTTCTTTCTTTCTTGCTTTCTTTCTTTCTTTCTTTCTTTCTTTCTTTCTTTCTTTCTTTCTTTCTTTCTTTCTCTCTTTCTTTCTTTCTTTCTTTCTTTCTTTCTTTCTTTCTTTCTTTCTTTCTCTTCTTTCTTTCTTTCTTTCTTTCTCTTTTCTTTCTTTCTCTCTTTCTTTATTTCTTTCTTGCTTGCTTTCTTTCTTGCTTTCTTTCTTTCCTTTCTTCCTTCTCTCCATTTACCCTTTATGATCCAATCAATGAAGCTTAAATATGTGTTGCTTATGGTTTTGTCTTCATGAATATTCCCTTTCTCATAAATCACTCTCTTCTTGTCCCATTGTTCTTTCCTGTATATTTTAATTTTTTGAGTAGATCTTTTTTGTGTATTCACATATAAGCAACTGTGTAGATAAATACATGTGTTCTATTGTCCTGTGTCTAATTTAAAGTCAGATTATTCCCAATTCCCTTCCTCTGTGATGTACCTTAATTATGAGAAATAGTAATAATCTTCTCTTTTATCTTTATTATATTCCCTAACAAATTACTTTTTCTTGACTTTTTTCTCAATAATATTTTACTTTTAAACATACATATAGTTTTCAAATTTATTTTTGTAAAATTTTGTATTCCAATTTTTTTCTCCTTCCCTCCTTTACCTTTCATCTCCCCCAGACAGCAAGCAATCTGCTATAGGTTGTATGTATACAAAACTTTAAAAAATATTTCTATATTTGTCATATTGTGTAAGATGAATCAGACCAAAAAAGGAAAAAAATCAAGAGAAAGAAAAAAAGCAAACAAATAAACCAAAAAAGGTGAAAAAAATTATGAACAGATCCATATTCAGTCTCTCTGGATGTAGATAGCATTTTTCATCACAAGTATTATCAGAATTGTCTTAGATCACCACATTGCTGAGAAGAGCCAAGCCTGTCATAACTGATCATCATATAATCTTGTGGGAACTGTGTATAATGTCCTCCTGGTTCTGCTCACTTCACTGAGCACAGTTCATGGAAGTTTTTTGAGGTTTTTCTGAAATCAGCCTGCTCATTATTTTTATAAAATAATAATATTAAATTACATTCATATATCGTAGCTTATTCCTTCCTTCCTCAATTGATAGACATCTACTCAATTTTCAATTCCTTGGCACTACAAAAAGAGCTGCTACAAAAATATTTTGCTCATATGGATCCTTTCTCTTCTTTTATCATCTCTTTTGGAAATAGTGACACTGTTCGATCAAAGAGTATGCACAGTTTTATAACCCTTTGGGCCAAGTTCCAAATTAGTTTCCAAAATGGCTGGGGCAGTTCACAACTTCAACTAATAATGCTTTGGTGTTCCCATTTTCTCACTTTACCTTCAATGTTATTATCTTTTCATCTTAGTCAATCTGATAAGTATAAAGTGATATGTCAGAGTTGCTTAATTTGCATTTCTCTATTCAATAGTGATTTAGAGCATTTAAAAATATAACCATAATCAGTGTTAATTTCTTCATCTGAAAATTGTTTGTTCATATACTTTGACCCATTTATTAAATGGGAAATGATTTGTATGCTCACACATTTAATTCAGTTCTCTATTTATTTTATAAATGAGGCCTTTATCAGAAACACTAGTTATAAAATGATTTCTCAGATTTCTACTTCTCTTTTAGTTTTGGCTGTATTGGTTTTGTTTGTATAAAATCTTTTTAACTTAATATAATCAAAATTATCCATTTTGCATTTCACAATATACTCTGGTTCTTTTTTGGTCATAATCTCTTTCTTCTCCATAGATCTGACAGGTAGACTATTCTTTGTTGTCCTAATTTACTTATAGTATCACTCTTTATGTCTAAATCATGAGCCCATTTTTGACCTTATTTTAGTTTAGGATATTAGATGTTGGTTAATGCCTAGTTTCTGCCATGCTATTTTCCAGTTTTCCTGGTCAAATAGTGATTTCTTATCCCAGGAACTGAAGTCTTTGGGTTTATCAAACACTAGATAAATATAATCATTGACTATTACGTCTTATATACTTAACTTATCCCACCAATCTGCTATTCTTCTTAGT